>NC_056743.1:1186924339-1186935369 GCF_019279795.1 Protopterus annectens | reverse complement strand
AGTCCTGGCCACTGACTTCATTTATATCCACCACAATGTCCTTCTAAGCATGGGCACAGTAAGTCTGGTTATTTGCATCCAAGCCAAAGAGCTGTCAGCTATGCATATGGAAGCCCTGGTTGAGCACTTCACTCTCAGCATCTGAGAATCTGCCTTTTCTTGTTGTTTTATCAGCAGACCCTTTGGTATACATCCTTTTAGCTTGCCACTTAGATACTCATCTGTAGTAATGAAAAACACTGCTTTTTTAATATCAGGATTGTGAGTGGCCCACAGATCCCCATTAAATAACACCACTAAGCACATGCACTCTGCTACTTGTTCTATGACATTTCCATATGCCTTATGTGGCTGTACTGAAAATGTCAGTCATACAACAGTAATGATCAGAACAGAATATGAGGACTGCCAGGGTCCACATGGGTGGGGCAACAGGAATAAAGAAGAAAAGACCATTCTAGACTTCTGTCTGGCAAATGGCTTGATGGTGCCCACCCCATGGTTCAACAAGAGAGAGAGTCACAGGATCACATCCAAGAGAGGCCAGCATACAGCTCAGGTAGACGTCCTCTTAGTAAGTAATGGGCATTGGGGTAGAATTGGAGGTCTCAAAGTCATCCCCGAGAAACAGTCAGGCCACAGTCAGCCACAGTGGTCAGAGAAGGCTCTAAGGTCAACAGGGACTAGCCTAAATACTGGAATATGACTGAAGAGAAAGCATAAACATTCAAGTCATTCCTCAGGGTTATAACACCTCAAGAAGAAGAGGAAATAAGTGGATCTGAAGAAAAATGTCAGCACCTTAAAACAGCATGTGAGAAGACTATAGAATAGATATACAGCTGAGTCAGGTATGGAAATAAGGTACAAATGTTAAATAAATAAATAAACTGTGGGCAGTATAGACGTATCAAACTCCTGCTGCACTGCATAAAAGTTCTTGAGATGGTGAGTGATAAATGAATACTCAGGACAATAGAAAGTGCGATGGGACAAGAGGAGTGGAGAAGACCCTAGAGATGTGGCAAGAGTCCAGCTGGGTATTCCTAGACTTGGGGAAAGCATATGGCAAGGTCAAAAGAAAGCTGATTTGGACAGTTTGAAGTCACAGAAACATTGGTAGAACCCAATGACACATGCACAAGCATTGTTCAGACTCACAAAAGTCTCAAAAAAAAAAAAAAGACTCACAAGGTCAAAAGTGGGAGGGGGTGTACATCAGGGCTTAACTTTGAGCCCACTGCTATTCATACCGGCAATGGACTACATTACAAACAGATCAGAGGGGACAGATCTGCTATGGTACTGTGTGCAGGTGATGTGGCATTGCAGGCAGACTCTGAACAAGAACTTCAGCAAAGGATAGGAGAATGAAATGCAAAGCTGAAGGCACGCGTGATGAATATGAGCTTGGATACGACCATTTTTAACGGCAGAAAATGAAGGAAATCAGAAGATGCTCAGAAATGAGCAGAAGGAAAACTGTGCGACAAGGTAACAGCTTGGAGGAGTTATTGAATCGAAGGGAAGTCTGAATGAGCATGGCAAAGACAGAATCAGAGGGGCTGTGGTCAACACTTCAGAAAAACATAAGATGAAGAACTCCTCATACCACACGAATAACAGACAGGAAATCCATCAGGACAGAAATTCTTTATTACAATCATTCTGGTATCTCAGCTTCTTGCCTTCTGCTGGAACATTTACAGCTGCATAATATGTCCCTTTATATACCATTTTAAAATCAGCAATAAATCCATTAAATTTTCCTAATTGTGTCAATTACATCATGTGATTAACTACATTCACCATACACCCAGTTCTCTTACCAGACTGTAACCACTGTGAAGAAATTGATATTTAGCCTATAAACAATGTCCCCATGTACTACAAAATCATTCATAATAATATTAAATACAACTATAAAATATATATGCTCAAATGTGTAAATCTATTTCAACTATTTCCACATTTAAATATTCTCAATATTAATGCATAATTTAAAACACACTTTAAAGATTCATAACACATTGTTACACATACTTATGAACTTGATTTTTAACTTATTTGATAAACTTTGTTAACCTTTAATACCAGCATATAAATGTATTACTAAACTATATTAAATATTAAGATTATTTTCTAAATTCATTGCTTGGGGACATAATGTATGATAATTAATAATCATTCTACTTTCCATTTTATTCAACTGATGTTTAAAATTACCACTTGAAGACATGGGACGTGCAAGAATACTAAAAATTAAACTATCTTCCCACCCTTTGTGTTTTGACAAAAAGTGCATGGCCACTGGACTTTCAAGTTTTTTCCTTCTCATATCAGTCAGATATTCCATAATATGCACCTTGACCTTCCTTGTGGTTTGACCAATATACCAAAAAATGGGGTCACAGTTACACCCTATGATATAAATCACGCCACAACTATTACAGTTATAATATTCACTAGCCCTGTATAGTTTGCCATTGATCTTAGTACCATCTAAGTTTTAACCATGTGACCTACTGAACATCTACCGCAACCATATCATCCTACTCTTTTCCCCGTGGTGTAAGAATATCTAGAATTTAAATCTTTTTTATTTAATAATTCCTTTAAATTACAATATCTGCCATAGCAAAAAGTTATGTGTTTTGGAAACAAACACCCGATAGAGGTATCATGAATCACTATTTCCCAAGCTTGCTTCACTATATCCTTTAAAGGAGGCGAAAAGTTAGAATATCTGGTAACAAAAGCTAATCTTTCTTCCATCCTTTCATGCTGCTCAATATTTGCAATTTCTCTGCTATATGAATAACATTCATTTCTTGTTTCACCAGTATTCATAACTTTATTTCTAGCTCTTAACAATATGTGTTATTTATAGCCTCTATTCCGTAACTTAACGAATGTCTCTTCTAAATTCTTTTCTTTTAAATTTAAGTCAGAAGTATTGGTTGCAATTCTCTTAAATTCACCAAAAGGCAGTGAACTAATCAAATGTGAAGGATGCATACTGGTTGCGTGTAAGAAATTGCTAACTGCAGTAGGTTTCCTATAAGGCTTGTGTTGTACCATTTTTGTTTCATCAACATAAAAAGTAACATCCAAAAATGAAGTGTTGTCCCGAAGAATTTCCCAAGTAAATTTCAACCCATGTGAGTTGTTGTTTAAAGTTCCCATAAAATTCACATATTCTGCCTGTTCACCTTTACATATAAATAGTAAATCATCAATGTACCTCTTGTAATATGCTACATTTTTCATAAAATAATCCTGTCGTAACATAAACTGATTTTCAAATTCTCCCATATAAACTATGGCATACAAAGGGGCAAAAGCTGCCCCCATCGCAGTACCCCTAGTTTGCAGAAAGAATTTCTTTTTCTATGTAAAATAGTTATGTGTAAGACAGTATTCAAGCAAATTAAAAATAAATGTGGAAAGTGGTCCTTCACTTAGTTTTTTAGCCATTGCCTCCATGCTCCATCTAATATTGATGTTGGAATATAATGCATGAACATCTACTGTTGCCCAAAAGAAATTATCTTCCCATTTCAAATTAACCAAATCCTGGCAAATATGTTGAGTATTCTTAACATGTGATGGAATCGTGGCTAGTTGTTTTTAAATGAAAATCCAAAAATGTATTAACATTCGCAAGAAAAGAATCCACCCCCGAAATAATAGGTCTTCCTGGAGGTTTGCACATACTTTTATGAACTTTAGGAATTGCATACATGAAAGGATGTGTAGGTGTCTTAACTGTCAATTTTTGTACATCACTACGTTTCAGAAAACCCAAGTCTTTCCAACATTCCAGAACATCTTGTAACTCACTTTTAAATCTCTGTAATGGGTTATGTTGCAATTCAACAGAATACCCCCTTCTGAAATTATATTTGAAACCATTTCATCATATTCCAACACATTCATAATAACCCAATTGCCCCCCATTGTCAGCTGTTTTATATACCACCTCATTCAAATTGGCTTTAAGTTCTTGTGAAGCCATCCATTCCTGTTTGGTTAAATTATATGATTCAAAATCCCTGACAAAATGGGTGTAAGTATTTTCCACTTTTTTATATACTAAATATTCAAAAATGATTATGGCTGGACTACTTTTGGGGGGCATGAAATTGCTATCTGACTTAAACCTAGGCATTTCTAAACAACCATATCCAGTGAAAAAAGTTCAGATGTACCATTATTTCTCAAAGTCTCATCTGAATTTTCTTCATGCAAATTTATACATGCCTCATAAATGTCATTATCATAAATGCTAAGATTTAATAATTCATCTTCATCAGAAGATTCTATGTCAATTGCACCCCCCCATCATTAAAAGTTACATCTGCTTTTTGAAAAAATACTCTGAGGTTCACTTTATGGCAGAACTTTTTAACATCAATAATGACATCTGCCAAGGATGGAATCCTGGTGGGAACACATTTTGCACCTTTAAGCAATACATTGTTGGCACAGTCTGAAATCACATTGTCAAATTGATCATTTTCAAAGCATTCTCTTGTGATACATCAAACATTCCACTATCCTGATGCATGTTTAGATCTAAATTTAAAACATTTTCTATACATGCTGGGACCTCCGAAATTTCAGAAGTCTCTAACAACTCTACACACATCAGTATCAGAATTCACATTTTGAATAACATCTATAATAATATCTTCACATTTTGAAACTTCAGAGACTTCAAAACTCCCCGCCATTTTTCACTATCCAAACCTGACTTGATTTTCCTTCAAATCCACAACTGTGTCAGAAACAAGCTCAACCATGACAGTATTAATGTTAGAAACATATAAATGCGGTGTTCTCTTCAGATTCTAACACCTTGTTAACCACCATACAATTTAAAGAATCATGTTGTATTAAACTAACATTATTTACTCCATTGTTAACATTACATACACTAACATTGCTTACATGTCTGGCATTTAAATCAAACATTTCCCCTGTAATTCGTATTGCTTCACAAGTTTGCTCAGATGTTAACAAATCCAAATTAAATATCTTTTGTTCATCAGTTACATTATTAACATGCTGCCTTACATGATAAGAAGAACAACTTTTATTGTCATTACAGTCAATAAGGAATGTGTTACTTACACGTTCATTTAAAAACAACTGTTTTACTCTCTTTTGTTCTTCCCGTTGTTTCTCCCTCTTGTCATTTTGGCTTTCGGCTGTTGCTGACCTGGTCCGTGCCCTTCTGTGTAGTTTTTTGGTTCAAGTGTCTCTTGAGAACTAACCTCCTCGAAGGAAACACTTTTCCTTCCCAAAAACTGTTACCCAACAAAACGGATGAATCACGGACCCCAGAGCCATTCCTTCTCCCTCTCCGATAGTTACTGGCATGACCACACTGTGGTCAACAGTCAAAGAGTATCAGGGGGTAGTGCATGACAGATAAACACCAGAGAAGCTCAACAGTGAGGTGTACAAAACAGTGGTGTGACCAGTACTGCTGTATAGTACAGAAACCTGCACAGTAAAAGCAGAGCAGTTGATGAAGCTGGAGGTGATGGAGATGAAGTGCCTGATATGGGTGATAGAATGCACACTGTGGGACAGACAAATGACATCAAAGCAAAAGTCCAATAAGCTCCAGTTGCAGAGAAGTTCAAAGAGAACAGATGTGCAGGAAAGCAGAAAACAACCTGGTGAAGAAGATTTGCGACAAATAGGAAAAAGGTAAGAGGATACAAGGATGTCCTGCAAAGAGGTATGGATTGTGTAAGAGAAGACATGTGACAGTCAAGCTTGACTGCAGAGAAGGCAAGAGAGTGTCACTGAATCAAGAGACAGATGGTGGCAATTGACAGGACACCCTGAACCCATGTAGAAAATGAGAAAAAATGAGCTGATGATGATGATGGTGGTGGTGATGATGATAATGATGTATTTCATCTTAAGCTTCACAATCCTTCTACACAGCAATGACATATATTTGAATGACTTTTCTCTGTTAGATTCTGTTTTATAACCCATTGAAAGTACTGTTACAGCTGTAAATGTGGCTAAGTAACAAAGTCGTTATCACAGCTCAGTTGCTGCATATATTAACCTGAAAAAGTTGGGACTTAGCCTTGTTATAGGTTGAGCAGGTGTTCTGTGTCAGTGAATTGTTGAGCTCAATAACAGCACTGCTGCTCCATGGTTTCTTCCATAGCATGATGAGAATCAGTGTTTTCCATCTCACTTATAGCATGCTAATACAGGTGTCTGCACATGATGAATATGCAAATGAGGGCTCAACACAAAATGTTCTGAATTGCTCAGTTTTCACATTGTACATACTACCTACACTTAGCATTAATGTCTCCACAGTGTCATGCACACACTTGGGCACTTACATGCACCAGTGCACATGCATAGTTCAATTCATGCCTCTAGGGGGATATCTGCAATTCCAAACAACACATGCTGAGAGTGGAGTCAATATGAAGTCACTGTAATGCATAGTTCATTACCATCATGTATACAGAAACTGGGCTGCCATGTTTGACACCTTAAATTGCTATGTTCAGTTACTCTCATAACACTACATATAATGGGCCTTTCCATTGCAGTTCAGGAAAATGAGTTGTCCCCATTGTGTGGCAGTAGGCACATGCAAAAACAGGTATGACTGTGAATTTTCAGCTGTTTCTCTCTGCAACATATTACATCTGGCAATATGGCATTTAAGGGAGGCAATTCTAGTGACTTTAGAGCACAAAGGTGGAATAAAGAGACTAAAATCTTCCTCCATCTGCTTCATCAGCACTGCATGACAAGGTCCTCGAACAAGGATATCAATATAAAGTAGAGGCCTAGAATAGCTTGACTCCAAACCTCACATGTGCCACTGGTATACCTCATAATTGTGAACAATGTCATCAACATTATAGTGACTTACAAAGATGAAACCCAGACCTCCTGGGTCAATGGGTGGCAGAGGTGATGCAGGATCCACCACTTATGTACTATACGTAATCCATGGCTTACATCCACATGCAAACTGTACCTGCTTGCCATGCAAATGCCTAATGTATTCCTATTTCTTTCACCACTTCCCCTGAACAAATTCCTAGGAATGTGCAGCTTCACAGGAGGAGCATGGTGAGTGTGGTCAAGCACCAAGGTGAGTATACCTGTTACAGGTGTGCAGCTGCACAGGAGGAGGTTGAAGCACCTCAGACAGCACAAAAGCACCAGGGTGAGTATACCTGTTACAGGTGTGAAGCTGCATAGGTGGAGGCTGGAGCACCTCAGACAGCACCAGAGCACCAGGGTGAGTATACCTGTTACAGGTATGCAGCTACACAGGAAGAGGCTGGAGCACACCAAGGAACACTGGAGCACCAGGGAGAATATACCTGTTGCATGATTGACTCTGCACAGGAGGAGACTGGAGCATCTCAGGGATCACCAGGGTGTGTATGCCTGTTAGAGGTGTGCAACTGTTATAGGTAACTATTACAGATACTGTACCTGTACATGTTAACAATCCATTCAGTTGTTATAGCAATCATCAGGGTAGGTTTGTGTTTTCTGCAGGGTTGCCACCTTATCAAGTGTCCATAGTTGTACTTTATTTTTGGAAACATATGATTTGCCTGTAATAACCATACCTACAAATTGTGTCATAGGCTGTAGTTAAATCTTTACCATACAAACAAGATTAATGTTAAACACTGACCATTGTTTAGGATCTATGCAATAAGGATAAGGTGTTGAAGATGCTAAGGTAATAGTTTAATGCAAGTGGTAAGTTACAAAATATTTATTGTCATAATAGTTTGGTCCATTGCTATTTTACATGTTATTTAGTTAGCATTCTATTCTATATAAAGGGAGACTGGTGTCAGTCTTTGCTGTATTGGTACATAGTTTGCACATTCAGTATTGAAAGGGAACACTTAGGGTTGATGGTCTATATGTCTGTGGTCTTCTGCTGCCAGTGGGTTCAGTTTCCACCCATGAGAGTTTCCTTTGACATCACTTAGGTTTGGCTTTTGTGTTTCTTGTGCTTTACAATACCGAATGTATTACATTTCATGGGAAAATATATGACAGTTGATCTCCATTGCATTGGTACAAATTTTGTGCATCTGCTTTAGTAATCTGCCAGTACTGATGACATTAATGCATGTTTAACTACTACCTAATGTAAGGACATGTAGGTAGTGCAGCAGCTTAAGCCTTTCACTTATTCATTGGCTATGCTTATGGCTTTGGGTTCAGTTCTCAACTCTTGCTCATTTATTGTGACATTGTATACAATTTCCAGTGGGTGAATACTTTTTTTCTGAATACATTGCCCACAACAATATAATATACACACTGGGATGAGCTGCATGCTGTCTCTTTACTTCTACAATTATGTAACACACACCATTAGTATGTGTTTCACTAGAAGTTTTCTTGGACTCCATATGTAGATCAATATGCAAATGTTTTGCTTTTTAGCTTACATGTGCTGATGGCTGTGGGTTCAGGTTCCCTACGGCCTGTATATTGCCACTTCATTATAGTGCATTTGGCAAAGTTAGACTAAGGATATTCTTTACCTAATATTTTTTAATGTATTTGTACTTCTCTCTCTTATACTCTCTTTCTCACTAACCTTTAAATTATATATATATATATATATATATATATATATATATATATATATATATTTTTTTTTTTTTTTTAATTTCTCTCCATTGTTTTACATTTATATGCAGCAGCATCCAAACCAGCACCTATAACACTATCAAGGCCTGTCGGACCATCACCAGTAGCAAGTACACCACTACCACCAACAGAGGCATAGCTAGGATGGTGTGAAAGGAGGAGTTTCCCCAGGCACAAGGTGTCAGAGGATGTGATCGGCAGATGCCAGTCAGTTGGTAGTGCACCACTGGTATTCATTTCTGTACTATTATCTCTGAATTCTGATACAGAAATGAATGCCAATACAGCTTTTACCATGCACTTCATGTGAGGTATAAGGAGTAACAAGCTACTACAAATGTTGCAAGTGGTTCGCTGCGGTTTTTAAAAGTAGAACTTTTTTTTTGGTCCTTAATTTAGAGCTGAGGGGCATTAGGTACCAGGGCAGGAATGGCACGAAGCACTAGATAAGCCAGCTAAGGCACTGAACACCAAGACCATTGAGACTGGTGTCCTCAAATACCACTTGTACCTCAATACCTCCTGTAACACCTGCTGTGCTGAAGAAGATGTTACAAAAGGACCTGCATATGGCAGTGGCAGTGGAAATGACACCTATGTCACCTGGCAGCAGCTGGAGGACAAAGTGGGGGGAGGATAATTGACAGGAGACTGGATGCCCACATTGGCCAGTTAGAGTACCTTATATGGCAATTAATTAAGTCGCCTCCCTGCCGCACACTGGCTTTAGCATCAGAGCCATGACACAATCGTGAGGAAGTCCAGGGTGGCAACTGAGCTCCTAACAGGTAGCAGGTGGCAGTAACTGCAGCTGCACACCCCATCCTATCTGCCATCCTGCTGTTCCCCTCCCTTTTGGATTTATGTTCACTCCTGTTTGTTGTCTAGTGCTCGTCCTCCTCCCATCACCATTGCCTTTCATCTGTGTGTGTCTCATATCTTCTTCATTGTGTTCCTCCTCCCTGAGTATCAGCACTTCATCTGACTTTCTTCAAAGTTTGTCTGTGTGCCCCCACTACATGCCTTACCCCCTTACCTTCCATTACTTTCTTCCCCAACTTACCTTCACTTCATACATATAAAATGTCACCTAACCCACAAAAAAAACCCTCTTTCTCCATCTCTGTCCTGCTCATTCCCTATTTTTCAACCTTATTGTCTACCTTTGCTTTAGTACCCCTTTCTCATCACTTTTGTATATTCCTACTTTCAACCTTTATTTTGGTCAAAATAGATCAGCTCACATGCTTCTTCACCCCTTTAAGGATGCCACATAACTTCTCCTTCTTGCCACTATATTGCACATGGGTTCGCACAGATCCTATGAACAAGCATTGTATGTGCTTCAGTTTTCCTGCAGGCACAACATAGTACCTTGTGCTCTTTCAACAGTCTCTGTGAAAACCATGATCAGGTTATTTTGTGAGTTGTAGTTCTCACACTCTTTCTCTTGTATATTTATTCTTAATGAGCATGTAGCTTTGAAGCACAAAAAAGGTAAACAGTGGTGGGCTGGCAGCACCCACCTTCTTTCTGAATCCCAGCCTATATTTAACTACAAAACAAAAGATGATATTCCTAGGCACATGTATTTTTTACTGATACACTGAATGTTATTTTATACCACTACTCGAATTCCAAGAATGAACAATATACCCATCTGCTTTACAAGTGAGTCGAAGTCAGACTAAGGCAGAGATTCAGAAAGGCTTACCATGGGATGAAGCTTTAACATAGCTGTTTTCTCCCTTGCCATAAGCCTTTTTGAAACTTGGACCTTTTTGAAACTTGCCAAGGTTTTCAGCTAGCAGTGGTGTGTGGTGAGCAGTCCCATGGATAGAGCTTCATGACACTATGGCAGTTCAGGAGAATAGCTGATGCCAATTAAACATGTGTTCTCCCACAAAAATGCCAGTGGCTCATAACTTATTCTGTGAAGCAATTCAAGAATCACTAGGCTGCATAAAATGTCACTGTTGGAGGAAAAGTGAACACCATCAAAGAAGGCAGTCACCCATTAACTCTTATGAAAGTGTGACATCCCTGCTCTGGGCCAATAATCAATGAGCCTTAATCCTCACCATTGACACTGGAGAGGGATGTTTAATTAGAACAAAAACAAATACACACAGTATTTTCAGATGCACTTCTCAGCACCATGCACAATTTACTTTAAGAGCACACAGGGAACACACTCAGTCTGGGGGGTGGGTTTCCATCTCTCTCTCTCTCCAGGCCCACAATAAGACTCCCCACTGACACAGCTGTAGAGTTAAGTCCTCAATTGAGTGTTGCAAGTCAAGTCCTCTACCACCCTCTTTGTGAAACTAGTGCTATAT
>NC_056743.1:1186856839-1186919339 GCF_019279795.1 Protopterus annectens | reverse complement strand
TTTCTTTCTTTCTTTTTTTTAATAAAAGTATTATTATTTATTTTTAAGTTGTTTACCAGGGTAGTACTTCAATCAGAACAGACCATTTCTAGGCTCAGACCTGATGATGAAATTCATAAAAAATAAAATAGAACTAATTCACAAACCTAGAGGAATAAAAAAAGGAATGAAGGTCTGTAGAGAACTGAAACAATTATCAAATATTATTAGCATAGGAGAAAAACAAACATAGATTAATTATGGAAGGTAAACTGCAGGTGAGATTAGAGGGTGTTAGTAGAAGTAATGTAGGTGATGGAGGAGTTAGGTGATGTGCCCATTGGAAAAGCACTCACAGTCAGATTTGTCATGAAAGTGTCTTTTAAGTTGTGCTCTAAAAGAGGGGAAAAGAGGAGATTTCTTTTAGATGAGGCAGGAAGGATTGCCAGAATTTGGATACAAGAATGGAGAAGGAATGGTTGGTATAGAGCATTTTAGTTTAAGGGGTCTGACGTGATGGTGTCAGTTGAGAGAAGCTGCAGATGTTGTAAGGGGTAGTTTTATTGTAGAATTAGGAAACTACAGGCAGAAAGGCACCTGGCTGATGCAGATTGAAAATAAGACCCCCCTAGGAATAGCTGAACTCTGTAAGTGACTGGAAGCCATCTGGCTTTGGAGAGGATGGTGCAGTGGTGTTTCTGACGGGGAGTTGCAAATGAATTGGCATATACATGGTATTGCATTTTACTGCAAAATGTCCTTTTGTGAAAGGTTAGAAATAATGCTGAGGTAATAATATATGTGTAGGTATATATATATATATATATATATATATATATATATATATATATACATACATATACATACTTACATATACACGTGTGTGTGTGTGTGTGTGTGTGTGTGTGTGTGTGTGTGTGTGTGTGTGTATGTATAATATGAGTGTTTGCCAAATTGTGAAAAAAATATTATTCTGTATCAATTTGAAAGTTCCCAACAGTTATTCAGTTATTTAAAGTATCAGTCTAATGCACTGATCCCCTTTGAGTGAATCTGTTTGTGAGTGGAACAATTGTGTTATTCTTGCATATTTATAAAATCATTTTAAAGTCTGATACAGTTTCCAACTCTCAGTACATGGCATTGTGTTTAGGACTTACCTAGGTACATTGTGCATAGAAAGGGAAATTCAAAGTCTGTCACTATGAACATGCACTGCTTAATCAGTAGGCACAACCCTGATAAGAACCGGTTGGGGGGCCAGAGTGGGTCTATATTTAAAACTTCGAATGTTATATCTACCCAAATTCAGTGAATGCTTGAAATAGGGAAGCTGCAGAACACCGAATATTTTCCTAGGGAAAGTATTCGGTAGGCCGTTTCTGCGGCTTTGCTATTTCCTCGACTGTGGTGCGAAGGTGACGGACCGGGTTAAGGTAAGTGTGTGAATGAACTGAGGTAAGGTGAGTGTGTGATAGTTAGGGACCTTAGGTATAGGGAGCGGGTAAGGTGAGTGTGCATTAGTTAGGGACCTTAGAGTTTTGGAGCGGGTAAGGTGAGTGTGCATTAGTTAGGGACCTTAGGGTTAGGGTTGGGTTAAGGTAAGTGGATAGCTAGTAGTGTATGTATGTATGGTTTATTGTAGGGTTCTGTAAAATGTGTATGTGTGGATTATGTATTTTGGTGTGCTTGTGCTGTGTGTGTGTATTCTTGGAACAGCAAATTTTTTCCAAGGGAAAAAATTTGCTGTTCTGAGCATTCGAGTATATTACATTTCGAGAGTCCAAGGTCAAGTTTATGGTGTTCGACATTTTGGAATTTCGATAATGTGATATAGACCCGGCAAGAGTTATGTGCCTTCTCCTGCAGTATGACTATGCTAAAGAAAAGTGTGCTTTAAAATTTAATTTTCACTCATGACTTAGTACCAGTTTCTTCTTCTCCTTCCATCAGCCTGTGCTATGCACTGCCAAGATCAATGAAGTTGGCTAAAGGGTTGCCCTTTCACATCAGTAATTGATATGCAGTACTGAAGTCACTGCATTAAAAGTTATGTTTATGACAGCAGGAAACAATGTCTTTGAATAAGGGACATAATAGTGTTACAAACATCCTGTTCACGTGAGGTTAGCAAATCATCCGACAGGTGTCATTGTATGTTTCTAATTATTTTTAGTGAATGACATAAACCCCAGGATTGAATGTCTGTGTGTGTGTGTGTGTGTGTGTGTGTGTGTGTGTGTGTGTGTGTGTGTGCGTGTATGCGCGGGTGCGCACGCATGCGCACGAGAGTGCATGCGTGCACGAGAGCGTGTGTGTGTGTGTGTGTGTGTGTGTGTGTGTGTGTGTGTGTGTGTGTGTGTGTGTGTGTGTGTGTGTGTGTGTGTGTGTTGGGGGGGGCACACAAGAGGAAAAGACTGCAGCCATTTAGATCTGAAGATTTAAATAGTAAATTAATCTCTGTACTAGTGCAATATGAACTTAGCTTTGTGGTACAAACTTTTAGCACTGCTAACACCTGATCATATTATTATATTTTCTTAATACCAATTAATACAAAAGGTCATCAAGAAGATTAAAATCTTAGGATTTCCAGCATATTCATGTTGTCTTCCAGATAGATATTATTTTTGTCTTATGTTTGATTAATTTGCTGCATAATTAAAAGGCATCCTGTATCGAAACTCCATTGTTTTTTCCATTGATGTCTAATTTTAATAATGCATTGCTTGGTCTTGTTCATAGTGCAGAAGAAAGGTATCCTGATCGTTTCACAGCTAGCCAGGGTTTAGGACAGGTTACTGGAAGCCAGTATTGCTGACATGGATGGAAGACTTGGGGGCTAGGGACGATCTGTTAAAACCACATTGCTCTAACACCTAGAAGAGACTGGGTACAGAATAAGCATGCAGAATGTGCATGTATCATATTAGTGAGTTAGGAAAACGAGAAACATTCAGTGCACTAAGTGTGCCCTTCCACTGAGATAACTTTGTATACACTGTCAGGGGGAGCTGGGGAAGCAAAGGCCCAAAAATATGGTCAGATTTTAAATGTTAGTTAAGTTGCAGAAATAACCGGTTTGTGATAGCATGCATTTGCTGAAGGATATGAAGTCTGAAGCTCAAATGTCTTTCATTATTTAGTGACTTCAATCTTCAGTGATCTGCAAAATAACACAAATTTTATGAGAAACAGACCAAAAACATGAGGCAAAAATCTACACTTATGTGCAAATCTGGACAATTAAGAGGTACGAGACTACATGAGGGTGCCAGAATGAACCCTCCTCAAATGTTTTAGTACCATCCCAGGTTTCTCTTCCAAATGATACTGGGAAATTGACTTCATAATAAAAATGGAGGGGACAGGATTTTTGGCCTTTCCTATCGTGTGTGAATTGAACAAGAAGCAATACATTTAATTGGAAGATTACTGCAGAGTAGGTCTTGGTGAGCTCAGACAGCTAGGCAATAAACTGTTGTGATATGCAGGTCTTCAGAAAGTCACAACAAAAACAATAAAGATCCCAAACTATTGTTAAGTTAATGATATTTATAGGCTATGAAGAGATGCATACTGAACTGGATCAGATATAACTTTGAAGGCAATAACTCTTACCTAAATAATCTATGTGATGCTGAAAAGAGTGAAGATTTAGTTTGTTCTCATAATGCTGAGCTTTATTTACTAAGAAAGTCCAACTTGGTGGAACAAAGACAATTTTTAGCAGAGGCCCAAGGAGAAATGCTCCAGATGCATGTCTTTGTAATGGGGGAGGAAACTGGAGCAACCCCAGACAAACACAGGGTGAACATGCAGACTCCACAAAGAGTGCACCCTAGCTGAGAATCACATCAGAGAACCTCTTGCTATGAGGCAACAACAGAACCCCTGCACCACGCTCTTTGAGTTCTGACATCATTAAACTTATTTGTTCTTTCTCAAGATGGACACGATGTTCATTAAATTGGGAAATAACACTACATTAGAGGTTACTATTGATCTCATCAAGATTTAGCATGTGACAGGAAAATTAGCATTGCCTTAATTTAAATTAATCTTAGAACTGCATGTTTCATACCAAATCATTTTCTTACCGTATTAGAAGCTTTATAATTTGTTTAGAACGTTCTCAGTTAAATCTCAGCATCATATCTTATATAGTTTACAGAGCTTAAATGCTAACAGTGTGTGTGTGTGTGTGTGTGTGTGTGTGTGTGTGTGTGTGTGTGTGTGATATTGTATGTCTGTTGCATATGCTCATGCTTATCACAACTGGCCAACTGGCATACCTCACTAGTCATAATTTGGAACTCTTCCATTAATTAGATTTCTCAATAATACAAAGTTGGCAAAATAGGGTGAATTGTCTCACACACACACACACACACACACACACACACACACACACACACACAAAGAACTTTGCACAGGCAGTGGCTAATTTACCAGATTCATATACATCCTTGAAAAATATAGCCAGTCCACACGCAATGCATACATCAGTACATTACTATCACACAAGAAGTAGCATGCACAAGTATACTATATACCTAAGAAGTAGCACACACAAGTATACCATATAGCTAAGAAGTAGCACACACAAGCATACCATATACCTAAGACATATCATACACAAGTATACCATATACCTAAGAGGTAGCACACACAAGTATACCATATACCTAAGAAGTAGCACACACAAATATACCATATACCTAAGAAGTAGCACACACAAGTATACCATATACCTAAGAAGTGGCATATGCAAGTATACCATATACCTAAGAAGTAGCACACAAGTATACCATATACTTAAGAAGGTACATGCACAGGAATACAATGTGAATGAGAAGTATCTTACGCAAGTACGTCCTGCTCATTTGAAACACCTAACTCAGGTGCACCATGTGCCTGAGAAGCACCTTTCACAGGTATAGCATGTGTCTGAAAAGCACCATACACACATATACAAGGTGCCCAAGAAGAGGCATAAAGAGGTATACCGTGTGCCTGAAGAACCATGCACAAGTGTGCTATGTGCCAAAGAAATACATGCTCAGATATGTAATGTACCTGTGAAGCACCTTACACAGGTATACCATGTGACCGAGAGGTACCATGCACAGGTATACCATGTGACTAAGAAGTAGTGAACACAGGTATACCATATTCTTCAGAAGTAGCCTATGCAGGTATACGATGTGCCTGGGAAGTACCATACACAGGTACACCATGTGTCTGAAACGTACCTTTCACAGATAGACCTTGTGCCTGAGAACACACACAAATGCATACAGCATGCTTAAGAAGTTTCCTATACAGGGATACCATGGGCCTGAGAAGTACCTTACATAAGTATACCATGTCCCAAAGGAATAGCATACACAGGTGTACCATGTGCCTAAGACTCATCACACAGATATGCCATGTGCCTGAGAAGTACCTGTAGATCAGTATGTATGTTGTACCTAGTCAGCCACTGTAGTCAGAGACCATGTGCATATAAGTTATTGAGCACGTGCAAGATCAATGTCTTTTTATATAGTCATTCAGTGTGAGTGCAAGTTTGAATGGAGGTGCCCATGTGAGTGTGTTAGAAGTAATGAATCATTCAGTAAGTTTAAGTCTGAAGTATATATTCCAGTTACAGCTCCTGATGTGTTTATGTACAGTAAATGACTTGAGCCCATCCCGTGTCTCATTGTCCCATTTGAATGCACGTAACATGCGACATGGTGTCAGAATGGGATCCGAAGTTGAAGCAGCTCACAAACCTTGAGGCACGCACTTAGAAGTGGAGTAATATAAAGGAGTGAACTCGCAAACAGGTCAAAAGTTATTCAAGGTACTTAAATTTGTTTAAATGATTTACAGTCGCCAAACATGTGGCATAGCATTGAAACTGTTCAAAATAATTTCCAAGATATTGTAAATGTCCAAAATAGCGAAGTAATGATTAAAGTGAAATAATCCCTCAAGTATTTAAAATGTTCAAAAAGGCTAAAATGCCTGAATTTTTCACAATGTATGAATTTTTCACAGTAACTAAGATTTTTTGAAGTGTACTAAGTGTTTGAGGTCTTTGCAGTCTTAAAATACAGCATTTTCAGAGAGATTGTTGTGCACTTGAGCATAATTACAAGTACCAGGTCTATACTTATGTTTAAAAGCAATTTGTTGTTTTGGCAGTTGGATTTCACAGACCTGAGCTGCTGATGTTTGATAATAATATTGCAGAGAATTGGCAAGTGTTTGAGCAAGAATATGATATTTTCATATAGACTGAATTTTCTGATAAAAATGCGCATACAAGAGCATTTATACTTCTCAGTTTAGCTGGCTCAGAGACCATTAAGCGAGAATGTTCATTTATGTATGCAACTACTGTGTATGCAGGGGAGGTAGGCAACTGCCATATTGTGATACAGGCTGAAATGCGGGAAGACCCTGAGTGCTTAAAACGTAAATTTAGAGAAGTGTGTAACCCTCAAATTAATATTACAATGGAAACGGATACATTTTACATGAGAAATCAAAAGCCTGGAGAAACTGTTGCAGTATACATTACCAACTTAAGAAATAAAGCAAAAACATGTAGAACTGGTGATCTAAGAGATGAGTTAATAATAGACCATCTTGTATGTGGCATTAATAATGTTGTCAAATACATGAGATTACAGAAAAGCATATAAATCTGCTCACAAATGGGAAAAAGCATGTCTGCAGTATCTGCTAGTGCAAATGTTGATAGTGCGCAACAGAAAGTTAACTTGAAAAAGAAATATAACCTGAGGGGTAGTGCCACACCCATCCTCATTGTTAACTGTCACAATTGTGGAGGCAGTCATGAACCCAAACGGGAAAAGTGCTTAGCTTTTGGTCAGCAATATCACAAATGTAAAAAGTGGAATAATTTCAAAAGGCTTTGCAAGTCTAAAGTGCCACAGACTTATGTTAAAAGAGAGTATCCAAAGAAGCAAGTAGATCAGGTAGAGACTGTAGAAAACTCCAATAGCTGTGAGCAAACTTTCTATGTTGATGGTGTCTCTGTGATCGATAAATAGTTAATACAGTAGACTATAAGTTGTCAGCAAAGAGTGAAATATTTTGTACTGTACAAATTAATGGGAAACCTGTAGAGCTTAAAGTAGACACTGGATCCAAGTGCAATGTTATAGTAGCACAAACGTTTGCTAAAGTAAAAGCTGGTGAGAAGCTTGATTCAGCAAAGTGTGCAAAACTAGTTGCTTCTGGTGGTGAAGAGATTCAAACTGATGGCATAGTAGTTTTTTCATGCCATTCTGCTGGAAACAGCTATGACTTGCAGTTTTACATAGTCAAAAGACATGTGCAGTCATTGTTAGGCCTCAAAGACAGTCTGAGAATGGAACTTAATTTCATTTAATAAAGAGGTCCACTATATGTGTGAATAACAGCAATAGTTTTACACAGAGTATTTTTAGTGAATATGCTGATATTTTCAAAGACGAGCTTGGTAAATTCCACTCACATATTCCATGAAGTTAAACCATGAAGTAAGTCCAGTTGGTAAACTAGCATGGAAGGTTCCAGTAGCAATGCAGAGCAAAGTAAAAGCAGAACTAAACAAAATGGTGAATTTAGGTGTCCTTACTCCAGTAGAAGAACTGGCTGAATAGGTATCCTCCATGGTTGTAGCTCATAAGAACATCTCAGATGATATTTGGATATGTATTGATCCAAGAGACTTAAACAAAGCACTTAAGCGTTCTCATCATCCAATGCATACAGTAGAAGAGGTAGCCACTCTCATGCCAAATTCCACTGTTTTTTAGATGCAAAAAGCTCTTTTTGGCAAATTTCAGTGGATCGCAAATCTTCATTGTTAACTACGTTCAGTATAGCATTTGATAGATACAGATTTTTGAGAATGCCATTTGGAATCAGATCTGCCAGTGAAGTCTTTCAACATGCCATGGAACAAACTTTTTCTGCTTATCCATGTGCTATTATAGTAGACAACATTATTTTTAGAGGCAATGGTGAAGACGAACATGACAGAAATCTCAGGAAAGTTCTAGACCATGCATATGAAGTAAATCTTAAACTGAATCCTCAGAAATGCAAATTCAGACTGAAAGAAGTTACTTATGTGGGACATTTGTTTACCAGTTCTGGCTTACACCCAGATCCAGCTAAACAAGAAGCAGTTGTTGAAATGCCAGTTCCAGAGAATGTCACATCTTTACAACATTTTCTAGGTATGGCCAACTATTTAGGAAAGTTCATCCCAGACTTGAGTGAGCTTTCTGCACCATTAGGCGAGTTGACACACAAAAATGTAAACTGGTCCTGGTTGGGACAACACCAAAGAGAAATTGATAATCTGAAGGAGAAAATTGCCAGCCCACCCACATAGAGATGTTATGATGTTCACAAACCTGTAACTTTGTTGTGATGCTTCAAAGTACAGCCTTAGCCCAGCATGTCTTCAAGAAGGTATATCAGTAGACTGTGTGTTTAACCCAAAAGAAAATGCATTATGCACAACTAGAGACAAAACTTTTGGTAGTAGTGTTCGCATGTTCGAAGTTCAGTGATTATATTTATGGCAGACCTATCCAAATAGAGACCGATCACCAACCATTAGAGACAGTTTTGAAAAAGCCAAAGCATACAGCCCCAGCTTGATTGCAATGCATGATGTTAAAACTGCAAAAGTACAATTTCAATATTCTTTACAAAAACAGCAAACTCTTGTACCTTGCCGATGCCTTGTCATGTGCACTGAGACAAACGACAGAGCAGCATGAGAATGAAGCAGCAGATGTAGAAGTCATGCAAATCAGACATGTTTCATCATCACACCTTGATAAACTAAGAAATCACACAGCTTCAGACCAATTCTTCAGAAGCTGAAAACGTTATCAGTCAAGGATGGGCAACACACCAAACCAGTTTACCACTTGACATTCAGCAGTATTTTCCTTACACAGATGAACTCATAATGGATGATGGAATCATCATGAAAGGTCCAAAAGTGGTAATTCCTAAAGCATTACAACAGGAATATATCAAAATTTTGCATTGTAGTCACCTGGGTACTGATTCAACCAAAAGAAAGGCAAGAGGCATTGTATTTTGGCCTTCTATGTCTAAAGATATAGAGAAGGAAACTCTAACATGTTCAGATTGCAACAGCACCAAACTGCATCAATGAAAAGAACCACTTCAGCTACATCAAATTCCTGAATTACCATGGTCGATGGTTGCTGCAGATATTTTCAAATGGAATGGTCAATATTACTTAGTGTTAGTAGACTCTTATTCAAATTGGTTTGAAATTGGCCTATTTCCTAACTTGACATCCAGTAAAGTCATTACAAAATTGAAGAGACATTTTTTCTGTCCATGGTAGTCCGCATAAAGTCATGTCTGACAATGGTGTACAGTTTACAAGTCAGTAGCTCAAGAAATTGCTGAGACATGGGACTTTGTTCATATTAGTAGCCCTCAGTATCTACCGTCCGATGGGTTAGCTGAACATGCAGTTTGGAGTGCAAAGCACTTATTGGAGAAATCCAAGAGAGATGGTTACTTAGCTTATTCAGCCTCAGAAATATTCCTTGAAACAACTTGCTTGGTTCACCTGTTCAGAGGCTGATGTCCAGACAGACTAGAACTCTTCCAATTAGTAAACAATTGTTAATACCAAATGCAAAGAATAACAGAGTGGTCAAGGCTTACCTTTTGAGAAAATCAGTCACAAAAGTTGTACTATGATAAGACCAGTAAATCTCTTAGGCCATTACTACAAGGAGACGTTGTGACAATGCAAACATCTAAAGGATATGACCGAGTGGGAATCATGAAGACCATTTCTGAGGAAAGGAGATCTTACATCATACAATCTGAAGGAATGGATTTCAGAAGGAATCAAAGACATGTCTTACCTGTCTCTGAACCAGTGATGCAGCAGATTGCCTGTGTTGATGACTCTAATTCCCAGAGTGACTACACCTGTTCGAATTCAAAAGGATAGTGTGCTTCCTTCAAGCAATTTTGATATAATCCCTGATGTTCCAGTTTTGAAAGAATTCCCCAGATACTGTCCCTGTTGCTAAATACAGTCAGAATTTCTATGTTACCAGATCGGGTAGAATTTCCAGTCCAAATCCAAAATACACAGCGACTTGGACTTGAACTCAGTTTTGTTTGTTAAAACGTCATTATGTTGTCTAGCTCTCAAAATGTCTTGGTTCTCCTGTTTGCACATCAACAAAATTAAAGAGGGAGGGTGTAGATCAGTGTTTATATTGTACCTAGTCAGCCACTGTAGTCACAGAGCATGTGCATATAAGTTACTGAGCACATACATGATCGGTGCCATTTTGTATGGTCATTCAGTGTGAGTGCAAGCTTGAATGGAGATACACATGTGAGTGTGTTAGATGTAATGAGTCAGTCAGTTAGCTTATGAAGTTCAAAGCATATGTTCCAGTTACAGCTCCTGATGTGTTTATGTACAATAAACTACTTGAACCCATCACAGTGCCTCAGTTTCTCATTGGAATACATGAGACATGCGACAGTACCGAATACAGGCACACCTGTCACACTGGAAATGGAGTAAAGGAATTATCCTAGACTAGAACAGTCAGCAGCTCTTCAAATGTTGTGGAATGTAATGGGTTAGTCAGTCAGGTTTGCACATATTTATCTTGTTTCATCTTTTTAATTGTTTATTGTTTACTTATAATGACTGGCTGTTGTTGAAATGGTAATTCAAAGTTTTGATTTAAATGTTAGCTTGTTTGTGCTCCTGTTTTCTCACCAGGAATGTATGTGTTTTTTGAGATTTTTGTTTATAATGGGACTGGATTAATGTTTTTATACTTGCAAGCAAGTCACAATTTATTTTTCTTGGAAAGTGTGTTGTCTGTGTCTTCTGATACTTGTGCAAATGTCAGATACCTCCATATCCAGCCACTGCATGATAGTGACACATATCACCATCTACCTTACAACTTGGACAACATCAGGAATGTCTTTGACATGGTTCTGATGGACCATATGATGTTCCGAAACCTCCACCATGTTCTAAAAACTGTTGCAACACAGACAGAGCAGGCTCACAGTAATACTGAACAAGGTGTTTGCAGACTTGCATGACTCCAACCAACATATGTGACTGAACATAGATGCCATCAGCAAAAGAACTCTAAAAAGCGGGAATTATTAGAGAATATGACATGGCAGTAGCAATAAACAAGGCATCACTTACGTTATCAAATGCAGTTATCACTATGGAGTAAGACAGTGAATTAGAATCACTTCCAGGGAAGATCGAGGTTCAAATCAACCTCTGTGCATGTGTGTGTGTGCATGCGTGTGTGCGTGTGTGTGTGTGTGTGGTGTATGGTGTGTGGTGTGTGTGTGTGTGTGTGTGTGTGTGTGTGTGTGTGTGTGTGTGTGTGTGTGCATGTGAGTGTGGGTGTGTGTGTGTAGGTGTGTGGTGTGTGTGTGTGTGTGTGTGTGTGTGTGTGTGTGTGTGTGTGTGTGTGTGTGTGTGTGTGTGTGCATACGTGTGTGTGTGTGTGTGTGTGTGTGTGTGTGTGTGTGTGTGTGTGTGCGCGTGTATGCGTGTGTGTGCGTGTGTGTGTGTGTGTGTGGGTTCAGCATGTGCCTGACAGCAATTAATTGAAATACAGTACAGTATCTATTTTGTAATTGCTAAATCATTCATTTGATCACAGTTAGTCATCTAAGCTGTACACACTCAAGAAACTGGCTATGTCTGTGAAAGGGGGATTTGCAATGGATTGCACTGTAGCTGTCTGGCAATAATTTGTTAAAATAGATCACTGTGACTAGTCACCATCATCATCAGCAGCAGCAGCCCCCTTTTTCCCATTTTTTCTACATGTGGTCGGCGTATCGTGTTAACTGTCGCCAACTATCTCGATTCAGTGCCACACTCCTGCCTTCTTCAACACTCATGCCTGACTGTCACAGATCTTCTTTCATACAATCCATCCACTTCTTTGCTGGACGTCCTCATTTCCTCTTACCTTCTTCCTGTCTGTCCCAAATCTTCCTCACCAGATTGTCTTCGGCTTTTCTACACATGTGCCCAAACCACCATAATCTGTTCTCTTTGATCTTTTCTGCAATTGGAGCTACTTTGGCTTCTGCTCCTATGTCCTCATTTCTTTGTCTGTCCCACAGTGTGCATCCTACCACCTTTCTCAGGCACTTCATTTCCATCACCTCTAGCTTCTTCAACTGTTCTGCCTTTACTGCCCAGGTTTCTGTACCATACAGTAGTACTGGTCACACCACTGTCTTGTACTCCTCACTTATCAGCTTTTTTGGCATTCTTCTGTCATAGACTACACCTGATACTCTATGCCAGATGGGAGCAGCCCCTCTGATTCTAGTGTTGACCTCTTCATTCAGACTTCCCTTCTCTTCAACTACCCCTCCCAGATATTGGAAGCTGTTTACCTGTTCCACTATCTTCCCTTCTATCTCTATTCTCAGCTTCTTCTGATTTCCTCAATTTGCTGCCATTACCACCATCTTATCTGTGCTTAGTTTTATCCCATGTGCCCTCAGATTTTCATTCCATTCTCCTATCCATTGCTGAAGTTCTAGCTCAGAGTCTGCCTGTACTACCACATCATCTGCATACAGCAGCTTTGTTGATCTGTCCCCTCCAACCTGTTTGCTAATGTAGTCCATCACCAGTATGAACAGCAGTGGGCTCAGAGCTGAACCCTGGTGTACACCCCTCTGTGAGGCCGAACACTGTTCGTACTTGAGTCACTGTGTCCTTGTGCATAATTCTACCAATGTTTCTCAGACTTCAAACCACTGCAGTACTGCCCAGATCAGCTTTCTTGGGACTTTGTCATATGCTTTTCACAAGTCTAGGAATGCCCATTTGGACTCTCTCCTCATCCCTAGCTTCTTCTCAAGTATCTGTCTCACTGCAAACATTGGGTCAGTTGTGATGCATCCTGATCTGAATCTGAACTGAATAGTAGAGTCTGGATCCCAAGCCAAGTGGCTTTGCTGCACTGCCATCTCATCTCTTGGATACATAGGATGCCCAGCTTCCCGCATCCTGTGAATCTACATTAAGCATAGCAATTCTCAGTTCATTTTTGGCAGGTTGGTTGTTTTTTTATGTCCAGCTTTCATTCAACAGAGCTATCCCAGGTAACCCAGGCTGGGCAACTAGACACCAGCCAGCCAGTAGGTTATTGACCCAGGTGGCAAGTACATTCTGGCCAATAAGCACATACGGGCCAATACGGCACATGTACCCCTCCCTCAACTCACTGGTACCCATGCCCATTTTTGGCGACATTAGTCAACATGACCGAATCACCTAGAGGCATATTTTACATCACAGAGTGGCTAACCCTGCCATGGCATGCAGTCTGTGATCCATGTTCTCCTATCTTGAGGATACTGTGCACCACAGTAGATGCCCAAAGCGGTTGGTCTGTACAACTCTTCCCCCTATAGGGCACCATGTAGAGTCTGTGCTGCTGCCTACAGCTTCATTCATTGGTGAGTTTGAGATGGAAACACTCAGCATGTTTTTCAGACATGGGAGAAACCCCAATGAGACACAAGGAGAACATGCAAACTCCAAACAGGCATTGGTCAGAGGTCAGGATTGAACCTTGTACCTTGTGCATGGGAGGCAAAGACCTTAACCATTAAGCCATCTGGTCTCTTTTCTGTGACTAGTATTTATTTACTTATTCATTTGATTACAATCAGACATCTGAAGTATGTGTAGTCAAAATTTTCTTGTAAACGTTGGCTATTTGTGTGTGTGTGTGTGTGTGTGTGTGTGTGTGTGTGTGTGTGTGTGTGTGTGTATGCCAATAAACAATGAAAATACTCAATCTAAAATACTTTTACCAAAATATTAAATTTGCTATTTTAGTCAAAACAATTTGGAGCAAATAATATGACATTCAGCTTGGGATGGTTATATACTGAATATCGTACTGAAAAACCTAGTGTCATCCCATGTCTCATCCATGATTATAACCTCTGTAATTAACAGATCATAATACCATTACTTGTGAAGTCAAATCCAGTCATAAATAAATAATCATTTTTAGACATTACAAGCAGAAACTGTAATGTAGTGAATAATACTGAAGAAAACATACCAGAGTACATTTATCTGTGATACAAATAACTCTGCACTGCATACTAACAGTGAGTGCTATTATACTACTGTTTTACATTCATAAGTACATGTACACAGAAATATTTAGCAGTCAAAATCTATTTGTACAATCACAAAATCAATAAAGCATACATCAGAAAAAGACAGTAATCAGCTTTCAAAAAACATTCTAGTTATAAAAAGTCTAGATTAAAAAATGTAGAAACTACCTATGTTTCTTATCAAATATTCAGTCCGCTTGACCACAAACTGTGAAATCCCAGACAGACACCAACCTTGGTTGACAACAGGAAAAATGATACTCCTCCTTAAGGGTGAACATGCAAGCCATCCTAAAAACTATAGATGAGTAACTTACCTTCTGAAGATGTATAAACTATATACTGGAACTGATGCCAACAGAGTTTATAGTTATTTAGAATAAAACTCAATCGTGTAAATAGAACAGAAGGGTAAAAAAAGAAAGTCATATGGAACAAAGTATCATTTCTTGTTAAATAAAAGACATAATGGAGAACAGTAAAAAGGGGAAGAATCTAGGTATGGCATGAAGAGATTACAAAAAAGCATTTGATAGTATCCCACATTCACAGATAAAGGAGTGTTTACAAATGTATTAGATACAGCCTGCATTGATCAATTACATTACAGTGACCATGAGACAGTGGCAAACCACTGTGTAGCTAAGCCATGATAAAGGACAAATTATCCTAGGGATAAAAATTCAAAGGGGGATATTCCAGGGTGACTCTTTGTCACCACTGCTCTTTTAACTTGGCCTTCATCCATTAAGATGTCTACTTAACAGATAAGGTCAGGGTTACAGTTTGGCTCCCAGAAAACAACAAAGTGTAAAGATTTCTCATCTTCTTTTTGAGGATGATTTAAAACTGCATAGTTCAGCAGAAAAGGAGCTGAAAACACAACTGCACATGGTCAAAACTTTCTCGGATGATATAACAAGGAGAAGGTCACGGTAAGCTGCCTATCGGGCGCTAGAATCCGCCACATAACACAAGCACTCAGGTCACTCCACGGCAAGTACAAGTATGACACAGTCATTGTCCATACTGGTGTGAACGACCTGAGACATACCTCCCTGGACTACATGAAAAGAGACATAGAGGAGCTCTCTGATTATGTAGCCCAGGCAGGTATGACCCTGACCCTGAGCAGTATCCTACCTTCACCACGAATGATGCCACAATATAGTGACAAGATGATCAGCTTTAACAATTGGCTTAATTTCTGGTGTCATTCAAAGGCGATCCAGTGCCTGTCTGCCTGGGATGACATGCTCGACAAGCCACGCTGCTTCGCAAGGGACGGCTTGCACCTGTCACCCCTGGGATTCCGGATATTGGCTAAGGCTCTTGCCACCCCCATAGTGCCTTTTTTAGGCAAGGCTCAAATTCTAAACCTACCACCCTAGAAAACAAAAACGTGAAGAAACTAAGGGTAATGCTGCTCAATGCCAGAAGTCTAAATCTCAAAATGTACGCACTCGAGGCCCTTCTCAGTATGGAGAACATCGATGTCTGTGCTGTGACTGAAACCTGGTTCAAGGCTCCTGAGAGCACCCCGGCACTATCAGGATTCATCTCATATCATGTGTTCCAGCCCCAAAACCCGGACCACACCACAAAAGGAGGGGGTGTATCCATATTCATCAAGGATACCCACACCTCCAGGTTGGTGGCTACGCACGAAGCATCGGAAACCATCCAGGTGCAATTAACCATAGACAAAACTGCTCTACAATTTGTAGCATGCTACAGGCCACCCTCTCAAACTCAGGAAACCCACACAGCCTTCCTGAAGACACTGGAGGGTATAAATGTATCACCAAACACCATCATATTGGGTGACTTCAACTACCCGAATATAGACTGGGAACATTACTCAAGCCCAAACTTTCTAGCCCAAAGGTTCCTGGAGTTCATAAATTCAAATGCCATGGAACAACTAGTCACCGTCCCACAAGAGGAGAAAATATACTAGATCTCATCATCACGAACATGGGGACAAAATGCTCCACACCGGAAATATATCCCTCATTGGTGAGATCAGATCATAAACTAATCTCACTAGGAATCCACATCCGCCCCACCCCAAACAAAAAGACCACAGTGAAGAACTTCTCTAAAGCAAACTTCACACTACTCAAGACAGGTGTGGTATCCTTCAAGGCCCCGAGCCAATGGAAACCACAACCCAAGCTGGAAGCCCTTACAAATGCCTTCTATGAACACCTTCAGGACTGCATGGATCAGGCAATCCCAAATAAAACCAAGACTCTTTCCACCAAGGGCAAACGTCCAGTCTGGTGGACCCCAGCCATAAACAAACTTTACAATAAGAGGAGAAAGCTATTACACGATAGAGCAAAATCCCAAAAGGAAGGCATCTTTGAATCAGCACTAGCAAGAAACTATGATCCCTCATAAAATCATCCAAGGCCAACTTTGAGAGAAAAATTGCCATAGATTCAAAAGACAATCATAAGGCCTTCTTCAGCTATGTCAGAAACCTGGGTGGAAACTCCCAGATATGCTCAGAATTAGTCCAAAATGATACAAAAATCACTGAACCCACAGACATTGCCAACATACTGGCAGACAGGTTCAGCGCAAACTTCACCCCTCTCCTCCCAAAGGAGAGATAACTATCCCAACTGAGAGTAGCCTCCCAGACATCTCAAATGCGCAGGTGAAAGCTGCTCTCTCTAAAGCTAAAAACACAGCATCAATGGGACCGGATGGGGTCCCCGGCTGTGTGCTACATGAACTCAATGAAGAACTAAACCCGCACATAAGGCAGCTGTATAATCTTAGCCTCACCACAGGATATGTGCCCAAGGAGTGGCGTACGGCAACTGTGGTCCCACTCCACAAAGGTGGTGCCTCTACGGACCCTGGTAATTACCGCCCCATAAGCTTAACAAGCCTGGTCTGCAAAGCTATGGAGAGGATCATAATGGAACTCATAAACAAGGACATAGGGGACTTGCAGACCTTGGACCCAACCCAGTTTGGCTTTGTCAAGGGCAGATCTTGCCTTTTGAACTTGGTCGACTTCTTCAAAACAGTCACCAAGGCCATTGATGAGGGAAAGGCAGTCCATACAGCCTACCTTGACCTTGCAAAGCTTTCGACACAATACCCCACTCGGGTATTAGAGAAACTTACCAGCTTAAATGTAAACCCATATGTCACAAGATGGGTTGCAAACTGGCTAAAGGACAGAACCCACAGGGTTAGAGTTGCTGGAGCCATGTCAAACTCCAAGCCGGTTACAAGTGGAGTCCCACAGGCTCAGTCCTTGGCCCCTATTGTTCGGCATCTACTTCTCAGAAGTACAGGCAAACATAGGAGGACTATGGCTGACAAAGTTTGCAGATGACTGCAAACTGGGTGCCATAGTGGATAGTACATCGGACACAGACATCCTTCAGAGGGTCTCACGGAAAGTGATAGCTGGTGCCAGAGCCATGGCCTGAAGTTAAATGCAAAAAGTGTATAGTCATACCCTTCGGGAAAAACAAGGTAACCCCAAGCTACCATATAGGTGGCAACCCACTAAGCACAGAAGAGGTTATCAGGGACCTGGGGACCCAGGTTGACAGTGGCCTCTCGTTTGGTGCTCACGTTGCTAAAGTGGTTTGAAAGACCTTCTACATTGCCCACCTGATCATGAAGGGATTCACATCCAGATCAAGTGAGGTCATTGTTCCCCTGTACTCTTCACTTATCAGACCAATGATCAAGTACAATGCCCCATTCGGGATGTATCTCACCCGACACCTGCAGCAATTGGAGAGACCCCAAAGTTCCTCACCAAAAGGATAAAGGGACTCCAAAACCTGTCATATGCTGCCAGACTGAAGAAACTCCAACTCTGTTCAGTTGCATACCGTCTGCTCAGAGGTGACCTGTGCCTGACATACAAGGCCATGACCAACCCGGAATTAATGGACATGCTCCACCTCAAAAAATCCAAATCCACCAAAACCACTAGAGCAAGAGACTTAAACCTTTGCACGGATATAAATAGGACGTGCTGGAGGGATAGATTTATCACCCAGAGACTCCCCATGCTGTGGAATAAAATCCCGGTCCATGTGAGGCAGAGCACCTCGCTGGCTCTGTTCAAGAGAAATCTTGACCGGTGGATGGGAGATCGTAGGCTTACCCCGGGAATCATCTCTGTGTCACTACTGGACAGAGGCACAACAAACTAATGGGCACAGTATTTCTAACATAAGGGGCGGCGTAAGCCACATAACTTTGGGCTAGGCTTATAAATGCCCTAGGGCAGTTAGCCTAGTATAAACCTATGAACCTATGAATCTAAGAATGTGATTTGATCTTGATAAATGAGCAAAAGCAACCTTTAAAGCAGGAAAGCTCCAGCACCAAGAAAATATCAGTCTGGGACAGGAACATGGTATAAAGGAACTTAGCAGGAGGGAGTGTATAAATATTTCGGAAATTATAAAGGATCGACAATTAAACATGAACAAAATTCAGTAAGGAATATTTTAGAAGATTAAAATTAATACTCAAAACAGCCCTGATATCTAGCAACAAGGTCCAGGCTATAAATCACTTTGCTCTTACTGTTTTGATTTACAGTTTTGAGGTGACTTGACTGGTCCCAAAGGATATTGGATCAGTTGGACAGAAAAAAAATCAAGAAGAATGCTTCACTCTTATCAAATGATATATAAAAATCAGTGTATACCAAGATTATATATATTTGTCATTCTGAAGGAGGTATGGGTGTCCTCAAACTTGATTACATGTATATAGCTGAAATCATGAGAGTGCATACATATCTGCTGACCTCACCAGATCCAACCATAGTGAACGTTTTAAAATGAGGAGAACAAGTCTAAGATGACTTCCCTCTTAGTTTAGCAGAAGCATTTCTGTGTCAAGCAGGAATGGAAATCCAACAAGAAATAGACATAAATCAGGCACCCACTGAATGTGCAATTAAAAAAATAATATAAGGAGAAGGATCAGATGAGAAGGCAAGAAGTGTGGAAATGGCATAAATATAGTTGCAAGTACAGAAAACTCCTGGAACAACCTCATGTCAATCAGGCTCTGACGCAGGAGAGGTGAATTTAAACGAAAAGATGAAAGGTTAATATTGTCAGCCCATGATATTGGACTACATACACGACGGTTTACAAAGTCCATTGAACATGTGGGCAAAACAGATAAATGTAGGTTCTGTAAAACAACTGGAAACAGTTGCACATCTTGTTGCTGGGTGCGATACATTAATTGTCAGAAGGCCTGTATACTGAAAGGCATAATAAGGTGGCAACACTGTTGCATAGGAGATTGTGCAAACTTTACAATAGTGAAGTAGCTGAGAAGCAGTGGAAACATGAGCCACAAAGCATTATAGAGAATGATGAAGTTTATATCACATGAGATCATCCATTACCTACAGTTCAAAAACAGATGAGAGGAAAACCAGATATAGTGGTTCATGAAAAGATGACAAAAGTAGCATTGATCATTGAAATTGCTGCACCCAGTGACTACATTGTCTTACGTACAGAGAGAGACAAAGTCATAAAATACCAGCATTTGCAGGCAGAAATTAGGGCAATGTGGAAGGATACCCAGACAGTTCCCATAGTAGTATGAGCAACGGGCTTAATAAAAAAGAATTTACAGTCATATTTATATATATTACCAATACATGCAACTCCATATGAATTGCAGAAGGAGTCAGTTCTGGGCATGTTGTGGGTGCTGTGTTGAGCACTTTTGGCTAACATCAATGACTGAAATAATACTTATTTCATAACCTTTAATCATATTTTGACTTAGGAATAGGGTCCATTCCCATCATAGAATTAGAAACCCAAAGGATTTGGAGAAATTAAACTGGGTTAAAAGCATTAATAAGGTATAATTTAATTACATCTGAAAATTTAATGAGAAGAAATTGTAAAAAATAGGGAGAGTAGGAGGTTGTCAATAAATGATGACGTGATGATCCAGCTGTAAGGCATAGTGAATACACTTGCAGAAAACATTTGTGCAGATATCATAGTAAGCAATGGCAAATGTCAGATTAGCACAGAGGCAAAGAAGTTATTCCATATGTAACTATAAGCATAATAACTGCTGCCACCACAAAAGTAAACACTCATGTTCCATTGGACCATACAGTGTACCTGGTAGTTCATTACATAGAATTAAGAAAAACCTAACCAATCCCTTGTCAGTCATGTTAAACAAAGCATTGTATGTGGAAGTGTCACTTATGTGTGGTAATAAGGTGCAGTGACACCAGCTTACAGAAATGGAGCACTTCAGATGCAGGAAATTTTAGACTTACCAGCCTGACCTATGCTCTGTGTAAAATCATGGAGGCAGTCTAAATTAGACATATCTAAAATGGTTCAGGAAAGCTATTTCTGCCAGATATAGAGATCTATAGACTTGTTAAAGGAGAATCTTGTTAGTTATAGGATAGTTGGTTGGTTAGTTGTGTGTGTGTCTGTGTATTAGTGAAATCAGTAAGTGTATCTGTGAGTGCAATCAGATGGGAGGATGTGTGTCTTTGTGTACATGCATGAATTAGTGTGAGGAGCTGTCACACCTCCACCCTTCCCTGGACTAACAAGCAAATCCTGAAATATTTGGGGGTGGAGAATACTATACGCCAGGGATAACTCTTTATATCATGCATACTTAAAAGGATATGAGCCCTGCAGCATCAACACACGGCACTGCATTGTTAGCAATGCACCAGCACTAGACATTGGGGATATTCCTGCATATTATCTTAAAGTCTTACAATAGATGTATATATGTATATGCATATAGGTGTACTATTCAATACCCAAAGTCTCTGACCGGCATGTAGTCGAAAGGCAGTTTTTCAATGGGCAGAATGCCGACACAAAATACATCAACTACTCTACAACGAATGGGTAGTGTAGTCTGAGTATCTGAGTTTGGCATTGTGCACCGAGATTGTGGCTCAATGAGGAACAAGGAATTAGCCCATTTCCTCACTGTAGTGCGCTCTCAGAGTTGGTATATATAAGTTGCAGGGGGTGTGGGGGGGTGCAGGGGGGCTGGCCTCCTGCAAAATAGTAACATATATGTACTGTTGTCTATGGAATGTCACAGTATGTGAACGTGTATAGCTTGGGTGACTGACGTCACCTCCTGCTATGTAGAATACACCAAGCTACGGGTGTTGATACATTCAGTTTCAACCTGGCCAGAATTTCGCTTTTCCGGATTCAGGATTTCAGGTCGACCATGTGACCAGTCAACCCATGCACTTTCCAGGTTTCAATAGTAAACCTGTGTATATGTATATATATATATATATATATATATATATATATATATATATATATATATATATATATATATAAAGGTTTATTATTACAATTCTGAAACTCATTCAGTGGAGTAATGACTTATGTGAAAAAAAACAGTGAAAATAAAAACATTATCTATGCAAAATAATGAAAGTGGTAATGCTGGTAATGTCGACACATCGATATTTGAAATTATCAACATTATCCAAATCCCTTTGCCTTCCAGTGATTTCCAACTAAAGTTTTGCAGGGGGGAAGCCCCCCCTGCACCCCCAATGTGGGGGGTTGCACACCGACACCCACTGCTAATTATATATATAAATTCTGAGATCGCACTACAGTGAGGAGAAGGGTACATTTCCCACTGTAGTGTGATCTCCAAGCAGAATTTCAACCTCACAACAGGAAATGCAGACTAGTATTTGGTGTTGTGGAGTTAAATGTATTCGGTTCGGCTTTATGTGAACTGGAAAACAGCCTTCGACCATCCAAGTTCATGTGACTACTGTCCGTAATTTTGATAGTAAACCTATATATATATATATATATATATATATATATATATATATATATCTCCCTATAGATATAAAGATAGACATAGGTATCTGTCTATGTGTGTGTGTGTGTGCATGTGTAGGTGTGTGTGTGTGTGTGTGTGTGTGTGTGTGTGTGTGTGTGTGTGTGTGCGTGCGTGCGTGCGTGCGTGTGTGTGTGTGTGTGTGTGTGTGTGTGTGTGTGTGTGTGTGTGTGTATGTGTGTGTGTGTGTGTGTGTGTTGCACCCTCCATGCTAAATTAGAGGTTAGTGCAGATAGATGTTTTTCTATAGTAAGAAGTATGAAAGTTTACTGTCTACCATTATTCACTGCTTGCAATAGTCAGAGAGTTATGAGGGAGAGGACAGTATAAAAGGCAACAGCAGGAATGGATTGTAAAATTAGATATAATTGAGAGGGGTTGGGGTGTGCCAGAGTAGGGGAAGAGGCTTTGGGCCAAAGAATCGAGAAACACTGATGACACCAGGTAGATATTTAAAACTATTCAGTGGACTCCCATAAAAAGTTAATAGAGTGACAGGTCTAACATCACATTGCACTTTATAAACAATAATAAGAATAAAACATAATAAAAATAAAAAAAATAAGACATTGTTGACAGGCTGTAAAGTTTTGTCATTTATGATGGCAGAGACAAAAAATAAGAAGAGACATTGAGGACAGGTAACAGGTATGTCAAAGTGTGTATCTGAGTATGTGTATATGTGTGGGAGAATGTGTTCTGCTGTTACTCAATAACTTGGGTTTTTTTGGACACTGTAGGCTGTGCAGAGTCAGATCCAGGTCTTTATCTGACTCACGTCACAAGATAAGGTACAGCTCTCCCAAATAGGCAAACCGGTGTAAGCACCACAAAGAATAGCTTCTGCTTTCTCTAAATGTAAGCCAGAAATCACATCAACATTATCTGTAAAAAAAAAAATAAGCAACCCAAAACAATCCTTGCCAAGAAGTATAGCACAAATTACACTTTTAAGTTCTGACAAAATAGGAAATTTAAGCAGTGATCGATGAAATCAGTGAGGTATATTGAAGATTTACCCATGGTTGGAGTGGTTTAATCATGAGGGCAAAGCCCAAGTGATTAAATAAAGCCATCCATGGGTAAATCTTCAATATATCACACCATGGAGTCAGTTATTGTTATTATACACTGACATTATTTAAAAAAAAATAATGTCTTTGTATAATGCCTACATGGTGCCCTTCTGCATTTTTCCAGTATCCTGGGCTTTTTCTGATTTTTTTTTTTTTTTTAATTAAAAAGAAAAAAAGAAATCAGGAGCCTTTTTACGTTTGGGCGAGCTGGGACAGACAAAATAAAAGGATAATCAGGTGCGTTTCTTTAGTTTTGCAGAACGCAGCTGATTAGCCTCTTATTTTTGTCTGTGCTGTCTCCCTTGTTCGTTTGAGGTCTTCTGTTTTCTTTTTTGGTTAAAAAAGAAAGAAAAGTTAAAAAATTACTAGATATACTAATGGAAAAAAGTCCAGGTGACCGGACCTTTTTCCGTTTGTATATTCTCAGATTTACAATGGGCATACTGGTTGGGCTGACCAATCAGCATGCTCATTTTTGAGTATTAATGACCAGTCATTGTATAATATTCAATATCCATTTTAACAATATTAGCCCCAACTGTTCATGCAACACTTTCATAATCACCATTCATTTCAACTCTATAGCTGTTAACCTCCTTTTCACTCTTCAAACTGCTGAATCTAGCCTTATCAAAATAAAAATGTAAACCATACTTCAATATTCTGCCATCCCCCAGATTTTTAATAGCTTTTCCTTCCCTACACTTCTCTCCACTGTTCTGATGAATGACTCTAAATATTTTGTCAGTCTGGATTTCGGTAATGATAATCTTTTTATATAAAGCTAGTATCCAGTGAACAATGTAGGAACACACCATCAGCCAAAGCAGCACTCCAGACTCTCTTTACTAGGAACATCCACAACTCCAATAAAATACAAAAAAACAGTTTATTTAAGTGTTTTCATCACAAAGTACATAGGACTTCCTCAGTACAAGGAAAGCAACATAATCCCAATCTTAAATACCTTCTATACAAGCTTAATTGGTCATAATTAACTCCAGATGTATTGAATCATGCTTTGAAAAACTCAATAAAATGAAATGATGAAATAGGATAACATTAAAATGAATGCTTAACAAATAAAATATATATAAAAATAATGTATATATATATATATATATATATATATATATATATATATATATATATATATATATAAATTCATCGTATTGGTTTGTTTTTGAGAAGAATTTACTAGTATCCAATGATATTCAGCAACTCAAAATAAACTGGAACAGTCTCCAAGCAATGGTATAAAACAAAGAAATACTTAAAACCCCTGTTTAACATTGACCTATTATCTTCTTCACAGAATTATTCAAATGTATTAAGAAGAGGATGCACCATAGGGTTTAAAGTAAAAGAGAGGAAACATTAGATATTTCTACACAAACTGTGACTTCCCTGCCTAAACTTTATAATTTATCTAACTTTGAATTAAATGACAGTCATAAAAAAGTATTAGAACTTGGGATAAATTGTATTCCTAGTCATTCAGCAAATCTTAACAACATTCTTTTAGAAATGAAATATGTTATTAGAAAGCTCAATTTAAATTACATTCTGAAAGATGTCAATGTTAATCATGCGTTCAGAAAACCTTCTACTTCAACCCTATGTTCCAGATTCCAGGGATTTTTTGGACAGCATTAAGTCCTTTCAGAATGCTTATAGATATGAAAAAGGCAATTGTTATATGTTAACCCTAGATGTGGTGTCTCTCTTTACCTCAAAACCCCAACAAGAAGGTACTGAATGTATTTGATTATATCTAAACAAGTATATAGATACAGATACTTCTCTTGTTGATTTATACTGCTCCCTCTTAGAAATTTTCCTAGAAAATGATTTATTTACTCAATTACAGATACTCTAAACAACTAAGAGGGTAGCTATGTGGTCATCAGTACCTCCAGCCTTTGCCAGCTTAGTAGTAGGCTGGTGGAAAAGAAATATTTTGAGTAAACTAGATTTTGCTAAAAACATCAGTGGTTTGTGGATGATTTGTTTTTTGTTATAATCATAGATCAGCTAAAACTTAGTAACACCAATCACATCTTAACTAGTAATAATAATAGTTCCAACTTCTTAAAATTTGTACTAGGAAGTGAACAACATGCACTTTGTTTCCTATATGTACATTTAAATTGGGACACTAGTAACAATAAATTTGTAAGTAAAATCGATCATGAGTGCCTTTTCCAACAGTTATCTTCACCATAGAAGTAATCATCCTAACTTTAGAAAAAAAAAACAACATAGCTAGAGGCTAGTATGTAAGAGCCTCTAGGATGACAAGTGAAGACAGTGACTTTTTAGAAGAGGTAAACTTTTTTACTGCCTTGTTTAAAGAAAGAGGCTATAGAGTACACATGCATACCTCTCAACTATACAGGTTTTTGCAGAATATCCATTTTTTTTGCCTCATATTTTGATCTGTTTCCATAGAATTGTGGTTTTCTGACACATTAGTGGCAAATCATTGCAGACTGAAGTTATTAAATAATAGCAGAGATTTGAGTTTCAGACTTCATGTCCTTCAGAAAATTCATGCCAATGCAAAACCTGCTATTCTATCAACTGTCTAAGTTTGTAAGAGCAATATTTAAAAATTGTCCATATTTTTGGGCCTTTGTCCCATTTTTATTTATGGCTTTGAGTCTGTCCAAGTTTCTTGCTCTAAGGCCTTTTATAGCTACATACATAACCTAAAGGGTAGGACCCAAGTATGTGCAGAACTGGTTGTCAATGGTTATCACACACACTGACCCCACAGAGATAGCGAACCTGCCAGCGGATAGGTTTGGTGAAAATTTCACTCCTGTATCCCCTCCTAACTTACAACAAACCCTCCCCCATACCCCCCTCATTATATATCTGAAGAACAGGTCCTCAAAGCCCTGACCAAGGCAAAGAGCATGGCCTCTATGGAACCTGATGACATCACAGGCTGTCTTCTATGCAGGCTAAAACACGAACTAACATCACCACTAAGTATCCTTTCCAGTCATAGGCTAACCACAGGTTTTGTTCCTGCAGAATGAAGAACAGCTACAGTTATTCTCCTCCACAAAGGCAGTCTAAAACAGACCCAGGGAAATACAGACCCATAAGCTTTACCAACTTCATCTGTAAGGCCATGGAATGTATTATTATGCACCTCATAAATAAAGACATAGGTGAACTACAAACCTTGAATCCTACCCAATTTGACTTTGTGAAGGGCAGATACTTCCTTTTAAAAATGGTGGATTTCTTTGAAAGTGTGACCTGGTCCATTGATGAGGGCAAATCTGTGCCCACAGCATACCTCGACTTCTAAAAGGCTTTAGAAACAATCCCACATTCAGGCATTACACATAAACCTAGCAAACTGAATGTAAACCCCTTCATTGTAAGATGGGTTGACAACTGGCTCACAAACCGGACACACACTATCAAAGTGTGTGACTCAACATCAACCAGCAGACTTGTTACCAGCGGGGTGCCACAGGGTCAGTGTTGGGGGCCCCTACTCTTTGGTTTATACTTCTTAGAAGTTCAGGTCATAACTAAAGGTTGTGGCTGACCAAGTTTCCAGATGACTGCAAACTAGGTGCAGTCATTAAATCCCAAATGATGTCAGTATACTCCAGGAAGGTCTCACACAGACCAATAACTGAAATGTTAGTCACAGTCTCAAACTGAGTGCAGAGAAATGCATCATCATCCCTTCTGCATAAACAAGGTCCCTTCACACTGTCAAATCAACAATACCCTAAGTACCCATGAAGTGGTAAGGGACCTGGAATCACAGGTTGACCATGACCTTAATTTCAACCACCACATGTCTACAGGTGTAAGGAAAGCTTTCTGTGTACTTCACTTGATTAGTAAAGGCATAGCCTCGAGAGCAAAAGTTATAACCCTCCTATGCTCGGCACTTATCCGGCCCATAATTGAGTATAACTCCCCATTTGGCATGTACTGTACTAAGCACCTGCAGCAATTAGAGAAACCTCAGAGGTTTCTAACAAAGAAAATCAAGGACCTTCAGCATGTGCCTTACGCAGACCGAATAAAGTCCCTGTCACTATACTCTGTATCATATAGAGGCCTTAGGGGAGACTTATGCCTGGCCTACAGAGCAACCCAAGACCCAGACCTAATGAACTTACTGCATATCTGTAAATCAAATGGGTCTAGAGCTACCCACTCCAGGGACTTAAATATGGCCTGTGACTTAAATAAGACATGCTGGAGGGACAGAGTTATCTCCCAGAAACTGCCACCTGTTTGGAACAGGCTACCAATTCATGTGAAACAGAGCACCTGTATGACACTGTTCAAGAGGAACCTGGACGAGTGGATGGAGCACAGTAAATTCTTACTGGGGATAGTGCCCACAACCCTCCTGGACATGGGCAGTCATCACTAAAAGCAATCTTGGGCATTGACTAGTACTTCTAGGGTATTACATTGGGTTGAAATGGCTATCTTCTCCTGTGATCCCATGATCCTAAGAGGTTGAGAGGTATGTAGACATGTTAAATAAAAATGTCCAGGAAATCATTTCCAAGAGATCTGAAGAATATGAATCCATATTAGTAAAAGGGTTTCAACAAAAAGATAAAGAAATTTCTACAGAAGAAACAGCTGGGGCTAGATATGCCGCAGAAATGCCTGTAGATAGTATTGATATCAGAAATATTATATCTAATAATTGGAAGATTATACAAGGTAATAGAGACCCGGCTGACATCCTAGGAAAACAGCCTTCCCTTGTTTATAAAAAGAACAGTAACATTAAACAAATGTTACAACATGATGACACTAAAGTTGGGGCTCCACATACCAACAAAAATAAAGGCACTTTTAAGTGCAATGGTTGTGCTGCTTTTAGGTTTATATACAAAGGTCCCTATGTGATTTTTAGAACATTTATAGTACACTATAGGGGTCTATATCAGAACATCGAAGTTTTAAAACTTTGAATGTTCTAATATCGATCCGTTTTAATCGAACACTAAAAATAGCGAAGCTGCAGAACACCGAATTCTTTCCTAGGGAAAGAATTTGGTTGGCCGGTTCTGTGGCTTTGCTATTTTCAACGGTGTGGTAGAGATTTATGGGTCAGGTTCAGGTAAGTGTGCAATTGTGTGATTGTTAGGTTTAGGGGTGGGTTAAGTGAATTAGGGTTAGGGCGTGGGTTAGGTGAGTGTGCGATAGTGACGGACCTTAGGGTTAGGGTTTGGGTTAAGGTAAGTGGATAGATAGTAGTGTATGTATAGTTTAGTGTAGGGTTAGTTGTAGGATTATAAGTGTGTGTGTGTGTGTGTATTGATGCTTTTTAGGTGTGCTTGTGTTGTGTGTATGTGTTTCGGAATATGTTCTGAATGTTCGATATTATGTGGTTTAGATATTTTAGGTTAGATGAAATAGCGTTCACTATTTTCATCTTTCGATAATGTGATATAAATGCCACTATAGAAATATTTAGAAGATATACTTGCCACACTATGCTATACATAGCTTTGTGTTTAAGCTGTCCAAGTTACTATATAGGAATGAAGAGTTGTTTTAAGGCTTGTCTTCTGGCTTAAAAATGGTTTTAAGTATTTCTTTGTTTTACACCATTGTTTGGAGACTGTTCCAGTTTTTATTTTGTGTTCATGGTTTTTGCTCGATTACTCCATGGATGGTGCCCCAGAAAATGAGTTACTCAATTTAACCATTCATCTGACTCCTAAAAGCCAAGAGAAAACCTTCAAGGATCTGTTTTTACTATTTGCAGATGTGCAAAAAACTTTAAAGGAGCTTATGGTTCGTAGCAGCCTTCAATCTATTTGTCCAGTGAATCATCAGAAGACAGACAAACTGTCAGACATAGACGGGCTCAGACTTAAATATATGTTTTAAGGACATTCCATATGTCCTACATTATAATCAAGATCCCTTTGCTAACATTCACAGAAATTCAGATGACCACATGATAAGAAATCATACCAAAAATTTACTGTTTAAACTTGTAAAGAATCTTAAAAAGTATCATACCATGTCCCTTGAAAATAAATATTATGAACACTGCATTAAGTTGAGGATTGTTCCCAAAAGCTTAAGGTTTGCAAAAATAATTAATGGGATAGAGCAAAGCAACCCATTTTTCCAGGAACTGGTTGATTTCTTTAACAAAGCAGGTATTTACTTTCTTAAATTGCTTATTAAAACAATAATACAGTGTTGGAGCAGTTGAAAAGAGCTATAGTAAATATCAAAGCAGAGTTAAATAAAAAGCTACCTAGACAGATGGAATTGAAGGATGATTACAACAGTCTTTTTGTTTCACTTGATTATTACTAAAAAAAACACTGACATTAAGATAACAAAAAAGTTAGACTGTGATATTGCAGTTTATGAGTCTAACACTGCTTATAGTTAATTTATCAGTATAAACAACTTCAAAAACAGCACTGTTTATTGTTAAGAACTTTAGAGAAGCTGCCCCTTTAAGAACAAACCAGGAACCACAGCATGATGATGTTATCAACAGAACAGAGCTGATAAATTGGGAAGGAACTACACAGGAAGCTTTCTTCTATTCTACTGAACCCCCATTCCTTTCAGCTAATAGGCCCCAGGAGGTTAAAGAACAACATTTTTTTCCAAAATTCTCAGGAAGAACAAGAGGAGAAAATACAACTGTGTGCAGCAAGGGGAAAGGCAGAGGGAAGAAACATTAGATATTTCTACACAAACTATGCGTTCTCTGCCTAAACTATCTGACTTTGAACTAAATGATAGTCATAAAAAAGTATTAGAACTTTGGATAAATTTTATCCTTAGTCACAGAGCAAACCTCACCAAGACTCTTTTAGAACTGAAATATTTTACTAGAAAGCTCAAATTAAATTACATTCTGAAAGATGTCAATGTTAGTCATGCATTCAGAAAACCTTCTACTTTCAATCATATGTTACATCATCCTCTTAAGAAATTTGAACAATTCTGTGTGAAAGAGATATCAGGCTAATGTTAAAAAAGTAAAGCTTTTTTTTAACAAGACAACAGAAGAAAAAGCTTTGCATGAACCGACTAACTTGAAAGAGGTGAGATTAATGAAAGAAGACAAAGGGGTAGCTGGGTAGTCATGAATGTACAAACATACAACACTGCTATTGAAAACATGTTAGATAATAGTGAAGAATACTTAGAAGTGAGTGTACAAGAAGGGTATGATAGCTTTAAGTATATACAGCATTGTATGACTGATTCATGAATGGATTAATAGATTTTGAACTATACAGTTTTATGTTGGTTGAATATCCTAAAATAGGTATTCTTTTTGGGATACCAAAACTTCACACAAAAAAAAAAAACATTTAGACTGATAGTGTCTGCACCACACAGAACCACAGAGGGAATCTCACTGTTTCTAGATTATACATTAAATCCGATAGTTCAGGATTTACCATCTTACATCAGAGATCAACTAGAACTCAATAACACCAATCACATCTTATCTAGTATTAAAAATAGTTTCAACGCATTAAAATTTGTATTAGGAGCTGAAGGACATACACTTTGTTTCCTAGATATACATTTAAATTGGGACAATAGTGACAATAAATTTATAAGTAAAATCCATCATATGAGTACCTTTTCCAAGAGTTATCTTCACCATAGAAGTAATCATCCCAACTTTATAAAGAACAACATACTTAGAGGCCAGTATATAAGAGCCTCTAGGATGACAAGTGAAGATAGTGACTTTTTAAAAGAGGTAAACTTTATTACTGCCTCGTTTAAAGAAAGATGCTATAGAGCAGAGATGTTAAATAAAAATTCCCAGGAAATTATTTCCAAGAGATCTGAACAATTTGAACCCATATTAGTAAAAGGGTTTCAACAAAAGGATAAAGAAAATTTGTACAGAGGAAACAGCTAGGGCTAGATATGCCATAGAAATGTCTGTAGATATTGCTGACATCAGAAACATTATATCTAATAACTGGAAGTTTATACAAGGTAATGCAGACCTAATTGACATCCTAGGAAAACAGCCTTCCCTTGTTTATAAAAAGAACAGTAACATTAAACAAATGTTATAACATGACCACCCTAAAGTTGGGGCTCCACATATCAACAAAAATAAAGGCACTTTAAGTGCAATGGTTATGCTGCTTGTAGGTTTATATACGAAGGGCCTTATGTGATGTTAGAACATTTATAGTACACTTTAAAAATACCTGGAAGATATACTTGCTAGACTAAAGGGATAGTACACATAGCTTTGCATTTAAGCTTTCCAAGTTACTATATAGGAATGAAGGGTTGTTTTAAGGCTTGTCTTCTGTCTTAACAGTGGTTTTAAGTATTTCGATATTCAGCAACTGTCAGCAGGTCTATGTCAAATCAAATGGCCACATTATCAAACATCATCTCATTGACAATGTCTGTCGAACCCCGCTCCACACACACACACACACACACACACACACACACACACACACACACACCATGCTAATTATATATGCCAACTCCAAGATCGCACTGCAGTGGCAAAAAGTACAAATTTCTTGATCCATACCTTAATGCAATCTCAGAACGGTTCAACATCCTGTATTGTTGATAAGATGACATTCGACAATGTGGACGTTCAATACTTTGACATAGACCCATTGTCAGCATATTGCTATTTGGTTTACTCATTCTAAAACACTGGAGAAATGTATGCAGTCCCAGGATTATTATTATATCACCATAGCTGGTCATGGAGTTGGCATGGTCTGTTTGACATAGCTGGATACTTATGTGTTGAACTTAACTATTTCAATGTTGTTGGCACTTTACTCATACTTTTCAAAGTTGTTTGCTGTCATCAAATGCTAATTAATTTTTTCTAAGCACACTATTGAGTGGATTAGCTGAAGATGTTACCCAAATGGTTCAGCAATTACACAGAAGGCTGATCTCTGGCTGTCAGAATGGATAATAGCACTTTTCCCCATGCTATCTTTGCATTCCTCAGATCACTGTGTTTAGCCCACTCCTATTTTCAGCCTTTCATGTAGGCATAATGTGGTGTGCCTGGCTTAACCCAATATGCTGGGGCCTAGATGTTGCTTTGCTTTGTCTTATACATTAGTGTGATGTGATTAGTGGATTCAGTCAGCATTGCTGTTTGCTATGCAGTACATTTAGAGATGAACTTATAAAAAAATGTATTATTCTGAAAAGGAAGTTTTTGTGAAGCACTGGACTGACACTCCAGAGCATTTTATGTGCTCAGTAGGACTGTATGTGTAGATGAGCAAAGAATTAGGCCAAAATATATTTTCCATCTAACTAGAACATATGTATTTACTGAAAAGGTGAATGAAAACTAGCAGTTTTCCTGCAGAATGATAGGCTATGATACACATGGATAGCAGATTAACTGTAACAATATCTATTAATGTTCAATGAAAAAGGAAAGTTAATGGCAAACTTACTTTATTTTAAATTGACTCAAAGACATTACTTATTAAATAACATGGGCCAAATTAAGTCAGTGTCACAACAGACTGAAAACATAAAAGCAGAAAGAAAAGCACTGAAAGGCACATGATCTCTTCAGGACATGCACGTACATTTGAATAAATCTGTGTAGCTTTAACTTTCAGAACAATGTAGATTAAAATTAAATCTGCTAGATGTGCTTCTGCAAACTCTAAGTAGTGTACATGTTTTGCCCTAATGTCCTGACCAGATTAAACATGTTTCAGACAATGTTTCTGATTGCTCACATCAGTTTTGGAAAACAAAATAAAAGTCTCTGCCTGAAAATCGTAATGAGAATTGGTGTTCTTTTCTATCCATAGCAAAGTTGTTTAATGTACTATAATTAGAAATGCACGTATTAATAGCAAATGACTTCTTTGCACACTAACTCTGCATTTCCTTCCTACTGATTAGGTTCCATCTCTTACTTAACCAAGGGCTTATTCTTCCTGCCCCTGCTAAGAACTGCCTTATGTTTTTCTCATACATTTGTGAAAGCTAGCACTCTACCTCACCTTCAGGAATTATGTGCCTTTTGAAACTTATCACCTTGCCTCACCTTCAGGAACTGTGTACCTTCTGAAATCTAGCACTCTGCCTCACATTCAGGAATTATATACCTTTCTTGCCTCATTTCTCCCTTGAGCCATCCATATTTTATTTTTAAATTATCAGATAAGTTCTCTTTTCAATCATATCTATCAATCTTTTTGAAAAATGCTACCCAACTCTACAGATTCTCTTCTGCCCTTATTCTTCAACACCATGCTTATGTTAAAGTTTTCTACTCCCATTATATGGTTTCTAGTACAAGCACAGGCTCATTTTTGCTGCATTCCTTTGAACTGCTTGTACCTTGTTTGTGACCTCAAAAAATCTAAGGTTTACACTTCTGCTTAGAATACTTGAGATGAGTCCTATGGGCCTTAACCAACTACCTATATAAAAGGATAATAACTTGTTTTCTGCCGCCAGTGCATCTCCCTATGCATTCTACTGACCCACAATAACTTGTTTTCTGCTGCCAGTGCATCTCCCTATGCATTCTACTGACCCACAATAACTTGTTTTCTGCTGCCAGTGCATCTCCCTATGCATTCTACTGCCGCACCTTCCTTCATCGTTGCTGTCCTGCACTGTTTACTTAGACTCAGGTTATCCATTGTGACTACTTTTAGATCACTTTCCTCATCTACTGTTGCTGCTACTTCCCCTCCAGTTACTTTCTGGTATTTTTATTTTTCAGATGCATTTTTTACATTTTTAAACTGCATTTAAGTGGCTATACCTTAGACCATTGCTCCAGTGCGACAAAGTCTCTCTTGGTTTATTTCACATTTTGCTGCATAATATCCCCATTGCATCTTTTGTCACCTGAAAAATGTGTTTTCTTCTTTTCTTCCAGACAGTCTGCAGTGGCTCATAGAAAGGAAAGGATGGACTCCAAAACTGATGTGATACTCCACAGATCTTCATCAGACTGGACCCCATTTCCCTGCTAATGCTCTACCCAAACTGCCACGGATATACTGAAGATCTTAATTGAGAAGTGCCTGATTATTTAAAAAAGAAAAACTTTAACACCTATTTGATGCAGCATTTTTAAATGCATGTGCTGTAGTATTTCCTTTGAGCAACACAAAGATACTTGGGGTGAAACAAACTTGAGTGCAAACTAGTTTTAACCTGTTGTACAATACTGTATGCTTCTCAGAAGACAAAGCTTTTAATACACTAGTACCAAGAATGCTCTCTTTATAATTCTAACACATACATTTAATACATTCTCAACACTGGTGCTGATTTTTTTATATTTTTGGCAAATGATATATAACATGGTTGAAGAGATGGAGATATGTCTCACCCCCGAAGAGGTTTTATACAAAGTTCTTCTTTTCAAACATTTTATCCTTTTCAGCGATTGCTCACCTGCATTATCAAAAGCACACGCACTGCCATATGCACACAGCCATGACTACACCAGAGATGTCTGCATGGCACACATGGTTTCACTGGAAAATCACATGCCATTAATCTCCAGGATGTGAAATACATCCAGTGCATACTGGCAAGAACCAAGTACCTCTTGACTTTGACTAGTGAGGCACTGCAAATGACCTCAAGCTGTGCAGACTGTGGAGTATCTTCCCCTGTCCATCTCAAAGTCCATGCAAGTGTATATGGAGGACAGCCTATCCATCTTGCATGATTTGCCTGGTCATGGACATAGACTATCTGTCCACAGGTCTCAAAAGTGTAAGCAACTTGCACCACATGGCACTCTGGGACCATCTGGGGGTGGGGAGGGAGCATAGATGCCAGCTGTTGCACAGTCTGTTTCGGTGCTATTCTGACTCATTTTATTCAAGACATCAATGCAGACAGATTATCCTGCTTCCTGTTTCTACCAACTGTGGTAACTTCCTGCACAACTTTGTCAGGACACAGGGACATCGTGTTAAATTTCATCTGAACATTTGTTCATATTTATGTTGCTGCTAGAGGTACATGTAGTGAACCTGTGCCTGCTACATTGGAAAGATTTGATCTCCTGTCCTCTTATATAATTATAGATATTTTTTACATCAGCTGAGTCCTAAACTGGCAACCCTTGGCTAGGGGTTAAGCAGGTTATTCAGATCATGACATTCATAAACTGAGGATAGACACTTGCAAGCAGCAGATGGCTAGAAGTACCACAGGAAAGTAACTCTTACTCTAAGATCCACTAGATTAATACTCTGGTATGTATCAAAAGTAACTGCACATATTAATTTGTATACTATCAGCAAAAAACTGCTGTTGCTTCAAGGGTGGATATCAGGTATAAATTCTGATATATTTACTACTACCTTGAGTATAAACTTCATTAATTGTCCATTAACTTGTCCTCCCTGTGAGATATGTGTAGCCTGGGTATCCACAACTTTAAAGGCTGTCTCCATGGTCTGTACTAGGGATGCATTGGTCACATTCACTGTATCCAACACAAACGCGCACACACACACACACACACACACACACACACACACACACACACACACACACACACACACACACACACATGCTCTCTATTCCCTGACTGTGCTAATTTATCTCCACTATCATTATCAGAGGTTACAGATCCTCTAACATCAGGTGGGGCAGTTCCACAGTGTTGGCGCCAGATAAAGAATCACCTGTGGATAAAATAGATTACTTAAGTATGACCCATCAGTCAGTATACATGTGACTTTTACAAATATTAACATGATAACAAGCAATAGTTTAATTGCATAACTTGTGCCATTGGCTGTGGAGGGTGAGCCCCTGATGCACCTTTATATCAGAAATCAGATATCTTCAATAAGTTTGACGGCGACTAAAATGTGCAGAGGACTTACACATATTCTTACACATAAATAATTCTATAGATAGTGTTCTTAGCACAACAGGTAGAACTTTCTGCTGTGTTGCAGGAGGCAGTGGGTTCTATTCCCACACTAGTTAGACGACTGCTGACACTGCAGTGTAGCATAAGGGTGAAGGGCTGCACTGCTGAGTGTGCCTTTTGAGGTTTGATAAAATGATTAAGGTGTTTAACTCAGGCACAAGGTACAAGGTTTGATTCTTACATCTTAAAAGAAATTGGCTAGGTTAAAATGACCCACCAGGGCAGCTAGCCTAGTACTTGCCTCTGAAGATATATACATGGGGTATCTCCAGTTGTCTGGCTCTGGGGTGGGTCCAAATCTGCTTCAACACCCAGCATCACACTGTCGGATTCTGTTGAGATGCCCCTACCTCTGAGAGGTCAGGATCTCCTCCAGCTCCATGACACGTGGTACACACGATGCCCCCCACCTGTTGCTCTTCCTGCTTAAGCCAGGAGCTAAACTTAATGTTGGGCAGTATGTATGATGTCACTTGCCTTGCAGTGTACTATTTCATAACTGCAGTTGTGGCTACAAACCACACTGGCATCTGCCACAACATCATCTTGGGCCTAGTCCTAGTAGACCTTGTCATCTGCATGCAGACCACAGAGCCATCATCCATTGTGATGGAAGGCCTGGAGTAGCACCTCATTTTCTGCACTGGAGAACTTCACCTTATGACTGGTTGTATCAACAACCATTCCAGTGTTAGCAGTGTGTTTCTGCTTTCCTTGTTTTTAGGCATCACTCTATAAAAATGAAAATAAAATTGAATTAACAGCTTTGTTCTTATGTGACCCTGCCAAATCCATGCACCATCAGTCCCCCCCTTAGGCCACAGATCATGCTGTTTGTGCAACTGAAAGCTATGTATCTGTAGCACATTCTTTAAAGTCAAGCAGAACATGTTTACTGATCAAGTTTTCCCCCAAAAATGTTCCGTACCTTTGAAAGTAAAAGAGGTGACATGACTTTTTTTCTAAGGGTTAAAAATGCTTTTGCAAATGACTTGTGTGATGCACATAGCAGACACAAGTATGAGTTGATGTATGTTTCACTTTTTGCTTAAGAATTCTGTAGCCCAGCAAGTGCTTTATTCTTGCAATCCCCTTCTCACTTAGATCACCCTCACACACTTAACTGACAAACCTATCTCTTTTGTCCATAAGTTCAAAAGCACTGAAAATCAGCAGTACTTGAAAAGATAGTCTAAAAGGCACCACTTACCTTGTAAAAGCAGAACAGTACTAGTACTTTATTTATTCAGCTTCTCAACTTCCAAACTTAGCTACTCTGCAATTTATTCTGTAGTGTGATGAAGTTCTCTGCCTGCAGCTACACTTATACTGCATACATTCATCTGGCCGGGAGTGATGATTATGTTAATTAGGGCTCGATTCACCTGGCCAGGCATGACGACTATGTTAATTAGGGCTTGATTCACCTAGCTGGGCATGACAATTATATTAATTAGGGCCCAATTCACCTGGTCAGACATGATGATTATTAATTAGGACTCGATTCATCTGGCCGGGCATGAAGATTGGTAATTAGGGCTCATCTAATTATTATTTCTGAATCAGTCAATTTGCACAAACAGCACACCTAACAACCATCATGGTCAAGCATCCCGAATGCTGGGTCACTGCAAGCAGCACTGTGCATGTGAGATTTAGGCCATGCCTCTGGTGGGGGGTGGGGATCTGTAATTCCAAACCTAATCATCTATAAATGGAGTCACCATAGTGCCTTATTTCTTATCAGGTTATACAGTGATACATGCCAACATTTCACACCTTAAAGTGCCTCTGTGAACCACAATAATACAGTATCTATATTATGTGTGCCAGCCACACATTGAGCAAATGAGGTGCCCACTGAGTCTGTCAGTGTGCAGCAGATGAGATATATGAGACCTGATATGGGCACCAATGTGCTTGTCAGTGTGCAGCAGATGAGATATATGAGACTTGATTTGGGCACCAATGTGCCTGTCAATGTGCAGCAGATGAGATATGCGAGACCTGATTTGGGCGCCGATGTGCCTCTCAGTGTGCAGCAGATGAGATATGTGACACCTGATCTGGGCACCGATGTGCCTGTCAGTGTGCAGCAGATGAGATATGTGAGACCTGATTTGGGCACTGATGTTTTGCCATTTTTCACAGATATTTTTCAAGGTGAGACATCATGACTAGAGAAGATGGTAGCTCATTTAGAGTGCAGATGTAAAGTGTGAAAGAAACAAAAATAGTTATGTACTTCCTCCACAAGGATCGCAGCTGGAGGCTGTTGCAGGAGTGCTATCAAGGGCCTTAGTATAAGACTGATGCCTAGAAAAGTTTAGCCCAGGCTATTACACATGGGGGAACAGTGCCATCACCATTACAGTGACATGAGGTGCTGCAATCTTCTCTAATGGTAGGATACATTTAAACAGCATTTCCCATCTATGTACTGTAAGCTAGCTAAAGTTATAACCTGGCACTGCATGACATCCACAGATTATACAGTGCTCTGTTTCTACTTATAGCTCCTGAAGAGATGGCAGTGAATAAGCAGCTACACAGGAGGAGACTGGAGAGCCTACGAGAGTGCCAGAGTGGGTATACTTGCCTTAGTGTTTGCAGTTCTTAATTTTACAGTAGAGCAGAATCATTTCAAACAGTATACTTTTCATTACTCACTGCCACATCTGTAATAATTACTACAGGTCAAAGTTAGCAGTATGTTAAATGCTATTAGTGTATGTTTATCCTACCATACACTTGGGCAATCGGGTTAAGATGTTAACACTGTATTTTCACATTGTTAGGATGCCTGTGGGTTCAGTCCCCCCTCCCCAGTTTATGTTATAATATTTCAGTTGTGATTTCTGTCTCAGTATACTAACTACAGCATTAGGCATGAGAAATATGTACAAGCAACATTTCTGGATAGGTGCGCATCTGTTTATTTATTTTATTTATTTTTATTTTTGTTTTACATTTGTTTACTGGGATAGTCTGACTGGACAAGGTCCATTTACAGCGGAGGCCCAGGGAGAAAAGCTCCACATTTGCGTACAACAATAGTTTACAGTAAAATTATACAGTGATATAAGACAGGTATCCACACATCTAACAAAGAATGTAATAACGAACAACATGGTTTATCATCAATAATGTCAAGGTAAAGATAAGTTATTAGCGTTGCAGTGCCAAAATATTTGAGGATCGTTTGAATATTTGCTTTGGATGGTCAGGAAATAGTTTTGCTTATCGAGATTGGTTTGTTTCTTGGCTTGATTTCTCAGCTGAAGGCATTTTTGTTTGGCTAGGGTAGTTCTATCTCTCTTCCAGATTTTCCAAGCCTTATCTCTGGACTTTAGTTGGGCTCTTGTGTCCCTATTTAGCCATGGTGCATAGTCTTCATTCTAACTCTTCTGATGGGTGCTACCCTATTGAGGACATTGGTAAAAGTATTATTGAAGTAGTTGACTGCCTGGTCTAATCCTAGGGTTAGTAGTGGTTCCCAGTTACATTGTTTTAGAATAGTGTTAAGATCTTGAGGGTTTAGGTTGTGGTCCTCTCTCATTTGTCTATAAACTATGGGCTCGGGAATGTTGGTATGTTTGCATAGGAGGAATGTGGGAAGGTGGTCATTAAGACCATCTGGAAGACATCCTGCCTGATAGTTTTGTTTGGGGCAATTGATTAGTGTCCAATCAAAGATAGATTGTTTTTGGGATTTTTATCTACTCTAGTGGGTTCTTTAATGAGTTGATCAAATCCAAAGAGATTAATATGGTTAGTGGGGTTGTTAGATTTACAGGCTGACCAGTCTGTGTGGGGCTCGCCAAGTAGGATATTTTATTGTGGCAGATTAATGCTAGCCAAATGTAAGCTTTCCTCTATTATGGGAGAGTTATTACCTGGAGGGATATAGCAGCAAAGAATGTTGATTTTTTTGTGTTGTTTATCTGTAAAACTGAACCTAGGGTTTCAACATTATAAAATTTAGGTAGAAGGATTTGTGGAGGTTGGATGTTCAGTGTGTTCTTAAAGAGGATTGCGACCCCCCCCCCTGCCCGTTCTGCCTGCTCTATCCAGTCTTAGGATATTATAACCTGGGGGGAGGATTTCTTAATTTTGGGTGCTAGGTTTAAGCAATGTTTCAGTAAGGGTCAGTATGTCAGGGGAGTGGTGGGTTATGAATGCATGTAGGTCAGGTAGCTTATTGGATATGCCCCTGATATTGATGTTAAGGATCAGTAGATCAGATGTCTGTTTGTTTGAGAGTATGGTTTTGATTGGTCCTGGGTTAGGATGTATGTCTCCTGAGATAAGTAGATTCTTTGCAATATGTAATATATTTTTAATTGTGTGAGCTACTGCAATATTGGATCTAACAGATATTTTTCTAGTGTAGCATCTTGGCATATAGGTCCTGTGCATGTGCAGTACTATGCTATCATTGAATAAAGTGGAGCTTATACTGAAGCTTGTGTGTGTTTTTGAGAGTGAGGCAGTATGTGTTGTATGGTATGTATTGTGGTCCAGTGATGTGTTACTATGTATGGATGTGATGTAGGTTAGGGCTGTGACAGCTATCAAGAGAGTTCCTAGTGCGATTTGCATATTGTATGGAGAAGTTGCTTGACTATATGCAGTAGAGTGTTAGAGTTGAGAGGTGACTGTGGGGTGAGGCTACTTGTAACTGAATGTGTGTTTTAGGAAGGCAGTCAAATAGGGGGTGTGGTTAGAGTGAGTAATTATAGGTAGATGATTGAAGGAGAGAGTGGTCATGTGATGAAGGGTTAGAAATAAAGGTAGGTATAGTGGGGGTGGGTGGGATATGAGGGCAGGGGTAAGGGAGCGGAGTGAGCCGAGCATAGCAGGACCCAGCCAGACTGCAAACTTGCAGAGACAATCGGTGTGACCTGGTTAGGTCAGAACAGCAATACCAGTGAATGGATTGCAGTAAGTAGCAGTTTCTTTACAATTACCTTAAACTTTGGTTGCAAAAATTTACAGGGGGGAGCCTAGTATGATTTTGCCAGTGCTATGGACCCCCGCGTGCCTATTTCCCAAACTAGAAAAAAATACAGAGTAAAATAATAACCTGTTATTCTTTGCAGGTTATTAGTACTTAGTTATTTCTTGTTTAGAAAAACAGAGTTAGACTGCTAGTGATTTTGGGTGGATACTAGCAGCAGTCTCCTAGCGATGCAAGCCTTTCAAAGGGGGGGTGGGCTGAGTTGGGAGAGAAGAGGTGGTCAGTGTTCCTAGGAGGGAGAAGATAAATTAGGTGCAGATCAGGACCGAGACAATGACATGCAATAAAACAGCCAGTCTCATACATAGATAGCAGCAGAGCTCAACATTATCGCTGTTACCATTTGCACACTATAAAACCTATAAATAAGACAGTAGAAATTCTACTCACATATCAGAAAGCAGAGATCATTATTTGTTATCCACAGACATCTATGGGTGTTGAGGAAAAAAAGCATCTACTCATGCATTAAAGCTAAAACACACATTTGTATTGGGCCAATATATTGCTTCTATCCTACCACGCCACCCTGATAGTTAATATATTCATAACTTTGCCACTTGTAATTGGATATATCTTTTAGTATAGCCTTTCACTTCACAATGTTCCCATTTACAGTAAGAAAAGTGCAGTTTTAAATGCATGGCTATCTTTATCAATATACTTGTTTCTGGCATTTATAACTGAGTGAAGTTATGTCTAAGCTGCATTTTTGTATATGTACATTTGTTTTGGACATCATTACTGCATCATAGACCAGAGCCCGCATTGCTTGTCTAAGTAGTTCATCTTGTTAATGATATGCCTTTTAAAATGCAGGTGTTGATTGCAGTGGGTTCTATTCCCCCTCTCACCTGTGTATGTTAACAGTGATATTAACTTTTCCAGTGGTCCACTGATGCAAGGTGTGATTCCTTCAACATCCATTGCCTAACTATGTGACTGCATACACCAACAAGCAACTAGTGAAAACCAACGATGCAAACAAATCCTTCAAGGCAACCAGGATACAAAACGAAAAGAAAGATTGTTTGTGAGCTAGGTCATTCTTCACAGTTGAATGACTTCTTCAGACAAAACACAGTAAATGAATCACAGTATATATACACATCACTCTCATTAAATAAGCAATTAATTAACCAATTAAATTGATGAATCCATTACTAAAGGAGTAACTCACTACTAAAATATAATAAGCATGTAATAAACCTGAAATAACCTGAAAATATTATTTGATGTCAAATCAGTGTGATATCTATATATATCTATTATATCTACTAAAATACATATAAATAAATATAAAAACATATTAAAAATTTAAATTTATTATCTACATTTTATCTTACGTTATAAAAAACTAAAAAAAAAAAATTTAAAATCCTGTATTTAAAGCCATGGAGAACAACAAAAAAGAACACTTCACTACATGCACTATGGTTTATCTAATAACTAAATAATAACCCATCTGAAAGACAAAATATAAATTAAATATAATTCTAATCAATCTAATCAATTTTCTAGGCATGCTATATTGCAATGCTCATTTAAACCTAGTTCTATAAAAACATTGGTTCTAATCTGCCATGAAAGTTCAATTTCCTCTAACAATAAAACAAACCTCTTCTAATAATAAATTAAATATTTGGTCTAGACTGTCTAATTCTATTTGGTCTAGTCCAATGAATTTAAACTGGTGGTTAGGGGAAAAGTGTGACATGCCTAGCCAGAGCATTTTCAGTTTTGAATTCAGCATTCACATGTTCATAATCAGTCTTTCTCTTGTATAGAAGTCTTTCAGTCTTTATGAACATAGAAGCACATATAATCAGTACATAGCATTACAATTCAAACAAATTGATTGAGTTGATATGGTTTGTTGTATGATAGTTTATTATTGCTATGTGACTGGGCAATTCACTTAACCACATACAGCTTCTGAGTTGAGTCTGAAAAAGGCCCATGGACATCAGTGCCACCCTGGAAAACAAATATAAATAAAATAAAACTTGGGAGATGTGTTTGTTAATTGACATGTATTAGGTGCAACCTAATTTTAGGACAATACTTAGACGTATGCACTCATTTTATTTGGATTTCTCTCTCCTCATCCTCTTCATCACTATCCTTTCCATTCTATACATTTATTTGGTTTACTATTATGTTTTTCTCAATTTATTTTATTTTATGCAGCAGGATCACAACCTGCCTCCATCTCTCCAGCAAGGCCTGTCAGACCATCACAGGTGGTAGCAGCAACAGCAGAATCACCATCACCACCACCAGAAGTACCCAGCACTTCTGGATCCCGGTCTCCCCACAATTCCTTTCACTCCTGCTGCCCAACCTGTACCACTTGCTTCAGGTAGCCTTGCACCAGATGCTGGAACTGTTGTACCCACTAGTAGGAAAGTTAATGGAGGTGACACATTTGTCACCCATCATCAGCTGCAGACATTATCAGGGAGATTGAATGCCTGAATTGACCAGAACCTTCTCAAGCAGCTCATCAAGTCACATTCCTGTCCAGCACTGCCTTCACCATCTGAGAAAGGGCCTAAAGGTGATAGTACAAAGGATGGTGGTTAATCTCATATTTGATCACAACTGGCAAAGATTCTAGGTGTAGAACACCAACCTATCATGGCATTCCTCTCCCTTTTGGTTGTTGAGTCATCCCTTCAACATTGTGTCCCTCTGTCTGCTGTATCCTTCAACATTGTGTCCCTCTGTCTATTGTATCCTTCAACATTGTGTCCCTCTGTCTGCTGTATCCTTCAACATTGTGTCCCTCTGTCTGCTGTATCCTTCAACATTGTGTCCCTCTGTCTGCTGTATCCTTCAACATTGTGTCCCTCTCCCATTGTGTCACTACACACCTTGTCAGGCATGTCTGCTTTGCCTGCTACCTAACCTAACCCTCTTACCTTCCTCTTATGTCTCCTACTTCCTTCCACAACTTACCTTCTCTTCTCACATGAAAAGTAGGCACTTGTCCCAACTCCCTCCTCTTCGTTCGTCAGCTGGTCACCTTTTATTCTACCCTCTCCTATCTTTCCCTTTTCAACACCTCACACACTCCCATCTAAGTTTTCCAAATCATTTACCTTTTCTGATCATACTGTGCACAGTTGGTTATGAAGAGCACCACTGAGCTGGGCTGCCATGTTCCATAAGTACACTCACTGTCATACAGTACATATATTGTCCTTAGTCCACACTGGTGGCACACATGAGCTGAACTTCATTGCACAACAGCTGACATATACTACATAGGGTACAGTCATCAGGTTTGAGGAGTTCCCCTTGCAAAGTATTGCAATGCAAACTATGCTCCAGGTTGCATGCTTTTTGTGGCCTTTATTCTTTCATTCTGTAAGCATGTATGTATGTGTCTTTCAGCTTTTCCTGGTTAGGGGTTGCCACAGTGGAACTCTGGTCCACTAATGATTGGCAGTAGATTTTTACGTGCTGACTTGCCGGGCCTAACGCACAACATTCAACAAAGGAACGCCCATTCACGCATGTCACCACACACAAGATGCTCTAACTGAAAATCAAACGGGCAATGTCTAACTGTGAGGCGACAACGCTACTGCAGCACCACCACCATAGTGTCATTAACACCCAACTACTCTATTTCCCTGATGCCTTTAGCTCAGCCTACAAATTAAGTGCTATACATGTTGTCGCCTCACAGTAACATGCTGTCCGGTTCGATTCTCAGCTAGAGCGTCTTCTGCGTGGAGACATGCGTGAATGGGCATACCTTCGTTGAAGGTTCTGCATCAGGGCTGGTAACTCGGCATGTAAAAATCAACTACCAATCATTAGCGGACCGGAGTTCCACTGTGGCGACCCCTTACCAGGAAAAGCCGAAAGACACAAACAAACACACTGCAAGTGAGGAAGGTTGTGGGTTTGCCCCATTGGGTTTATATAAAGGCACGTCATTGTTATAGTAGGGTGCTTTTTTCCATTTCCATTAGAGTACAGGGAAAGTAGTCAGACTCTGCTGATGTCATAAATGCATTTGATCTATATATTAATACTTTTCTCTTCCTCACCCATTATGTTTCATTTTATGTTTTTTTTTCAGTTACTTGACATATCTGTGTCTTATGCCCCCTTTTCCATTGTCTTCCACAACCCTGATTATCTTTCTTCCTCTTATTGTACATCTTGCCTGTGTTATGTTTGTGTGGCCCTATTACCCTCTCTATCCTCCTAGCTTTACCTAAATTCCTTTACCACTTTCTACAAGTTATCTGGATGCATAAATGAATGGGGCAAAAAACAGATCACCACTCAAGCCTTGTGACCGTACAGGGCTGTCACATACCTTTTTCTTGTCACAAATTTATGTGTGTGAAAACACACTGTGCACCCTTGCATCTTGTGCTTGACAGACTAGAACTTCTGTTGCTTGTAAATTTCCTGCCTCTGCACTATACTTGCAATTTCAGGGTGATGGTAGATAACTGATCATTGCCTAGAATGTTGGCACTAGCTAAAATCACAGACTGAGTGTCATAACAGAGTCAGAGAAGATGGAGAAGGTGAGTTTAATGGATTTTGTTTTTACTTTTTTCCAAATTTCCAACCTCAGAGTTTACATATACGTAGTTTGCATGTTTGGGGTACTTGTCCCTATGTTTTTGTGTGTTTTCCAATCTTGGAAAGGTCAGTGTTCTGAGTTGCAACCTCCCAAGGTTTAAAATGTTTTAGGCTTGCTTAATCTCATGTCAGTTAAATGATAGATAATTATTCATAGTAAATCTGTATTGTGCTCATATTTATGGTCCTAGGACCAATATGGGCTAATTCCTTAGGTAAATGCTTCACTCATGTGACTTAGCTGTCCTCTGTGGTAATTGTGTACAGCCCCAGCATGCTTTATAAAAACAGTGGTGTGGATGCCATCTGCATGTTACACAATCTGGTAATGCAGGGAGTGGTAACCTCTCTGGTTTACAAACCCACACCCCTTATGATATGGAAGTGATTAGGGCCATGAACCACTGGAAGACCTACTTTCCAGTGGAATCCCTGTGTAAAAGTTTGGCATTCCTGTATGTGCCAGGTATATTATGTGCTCATTCACATTTTGTAGGCTGCAAATGAGCACAGCATCAAATACTAATGGTGTCTGTGAATGTCAGCGAGCATTAAATACAGACATTTGCATATTCATGTTCTGACAATGTAAATGGCTTCTGAAACTTTAGTTTTGAACAGCACTGGACAGTGCTTTTCATAAGTCAGGTGCAGTTTATCTGTTCCCTCTGTACCAGAAACTGTTTACATGGTCATTAAAGCCACAATGGCCTGCCTTACATAGAATTGTCACCAGCATTCCTGGATGTATGACAATGTGTCCCATGTCTGTCTCTGTTGCAGGAGGGGTAATTTTGGAACATTAAATACTGCTCTGTAAATGCTGTCACTGTTCTGTCTGCCATTTTAAACTATGTATGAACTGCTTAGCTGCTTTACATGTCCTCACACCTTATTCACAATGGCTTTGTATATCTTATTATACTGTGCTTATCCATACTTATCTTTAGTTTTACACTGCTTGCTGTCCAGTCAGTGAATTGTAATTTTTTCCAACACAAATGTACTAGAGCTAGCACCGTTTTGCATAAAGCCAATGCTTTGTATTTTCCTTTGTCTTGTTGGGGTAAGACAGAGTTTACAGACTTTAGATAACTAACACACACACACACACACACACACACACACACACACACAGATGCTGAAACCATAACACCGAGCAAGAAATGTAAATTAACTCCTAACAAGAATTTTCAAAATATAGTTAGCCAAAATAATCTTTGAGCCAAGCAGCACTAACAGTACATCATATAAGATCCTAAAAGAATGCGCACAGTTAATGTATACATTTTAAAATGAGATGCATCCTTCTGTTTGATTTGGGAATATACATTTTAAAATGAGATACATTCAATTTTCACACTCTTTGTTTTGAGAGTACTCTGATTTATTAACAATCCGATGGGCTAATCCAGTTACCACCCACTGATGTTTGCCATATAATACCAAAAGCAAAAGGGCTTAGAATATTGCCTATTTTGGCTATGATCTTGTATTAAAATATATACTGCTAGGGGTCCTCCCCCATGGAGTGACAGAAGTTCTCTGCACCCATTCTAAGAGCATATTTTAGATGAGACACTGCTCGTGACACACTTTTGTGTGACAGATTGAAAAATGTCTCTCATAGAAATAGGAGTCAGTGAAGGATATTTTATTTAGTTACTCAGGCTAGGTGGACCCCCTTCATTTTATCTGCATGTTTATACAAAAAAATGTATTCAGAAAAATAAATAATACAGCTCTAAAATGCTCAAGGGAAATAAAAGAGTAGTTTTGCATGTCAGAGAATTGAAAGAAAATAAAAAGAAACATGCTGAGACACAAGAACTTGAGGGAAAAAGTTACCATTGTGAAAGACTGCTTTTTAACATATTCATTTTCTTACACCCAATTAGGCCTGCCTTGCTTTATGAGTTGTGCCTTAAGGATAAGTTAGTTATTAATATGTTTTTCTTTTACAACAGCATGTTACCTTTACCCACATTCATCACCAGAAAAAGCCTTCCTAATGTGTCATTTGTTAATTTTTTTAAATGCAAAGAAAAATGGATGTATAAATTTACTTTCTGCTTGTTCATTTGTAACATAAAATTGCTTTCAGCGTATTAATATCTATGTAATAAACTACAAATATGTCTGTATTTCTAACCAAAGTGTCTTATGCTTTTGTGTTCCATTGCTTTTGGCTCTGTCATTGCTCCTTGGAATGTTTGTCCTAGGTCCTGCACCATAATGGGACACCGCACAGTTGGATTACCCTTCCATCAAACTGTATGTATAAATAAATATTCCTCCTAGAAAGTGAGGCCACTAGCTAGGTAATCTGGTATAACAAAGTGCCATCATCACTAAAAAATGAATGGATCCATTGGTTGGAACAGAAACTGGTATACTGATGCCAAAGGTGTCAAAAATGTATTTATAGTCAAAGAAAAGCAATGCCATTGTTTTTATCATATTTAGTTCCTGCCTTTCTGTTTTGCATTATTTACATCTAAGTCTTTTAGTAATTTGGATTAAGTATTTGTGTTAATACTGTTCTCCATGTTGTATTTTGTTAAAATCATCTTATTTCTACACGATCCCACTCTATAATTCATTCAGCTTCTTCTTAAGTCAACAGACAGCCTAGTGTAGCCATAATCTATCCTATCTATATTTACAGTATCATGACATTTCCTCTTTTGACTTTCCTTTATTTTATTTATTTGTTAATCAGGTAGACATGTCCCATCAGCAGGCGTAATATATATTACACAGAGAGAGACAGTATGCATTACAGGCTCACTAAGGTGTATTCCAGCTGAGAACTATGTAATACATAGCAAGCAAAGGACAGTAGCTAACTTAAGTCACTAGCATTAAAGGTATATGCCATATCTATCTATCTACCTATAATCTCTAGCTATCAAAGTTACTAGCATTAAAGGTATATGCCATATTTGTATGTATTTATTTATTTGTTTATTTATTGTATTTGTTAACCAGGAAAGTCTATTGGGCCATTTTCAGTAGAGGCCTGGGGAGAAAAGCTCCACATAACATTAATAGTACATACAAGAAAAAGCACAATATACAGTGTATATACAGTCTCAATGCTTGAAAATAAATATTAAACACAATGGTACACGTTATTTATAAATATTACACATCAACATTGTGTACAATTTGATCACTGAAGATGGAGTTAGTCAGGTAGGGTAGCAGTTTTGATTGTTATTTGTTGGAGTTTTGTGGGCATAAGCAGTTGAATTCAGCAAGTCAGATGGAGCTCCTAAGTAGCGATATTGTAGAGGGCTATAGTAGTGGATCAGGTGTTAGGAGGTACTATTTTGGCACAAGTACATTGCCAGAAAGAAGAGAGGTGTGATCTGAGAGACTTCTTAAAGACAGCAGGATTACTGATTGTTCTGATAGAAGGTGGAAGGGCATTCCATAGTTTTGAGAGAGTAAGAGTACAGCATTTGACCAGATGCAAGGTTAGGTTTTTCAACTTTCAGCATCATTGTGTTTTTGGATCTTAGTGGCCTGTTAGGGTGGCATGTAGTGGCCTGTTATTGTGGTATGTAGTCAATAAGGAGAAGAGAGAGGGGCAAGTTGAAGGTTTGTATATGAGTTTATGTGCAGTGGTTGATTGTAAATAAGTGAGGTAGTGTGGGAGTTCGAGCCAGTTTAGTTGTTGTAGAGATAAGCAGTGGTGTGCTGAGTTTTTCTGAATTTGTTACAAATCTGGCAATCTTGTTGTAACATGAGTCCAGTTTGGTTTTCAGGTAGGACTGGATATTGGTGAGGATTGGGGCACCGTGTATAGAGATGGCAGGAAGGATGATGCCAGAGCTTTTTAGCAGTAATATTAAGGTAGTATTTGTGTCTATAGAGGGTACCTCATTTTTGTGTTTTTTTATGTTGCTATGGATATGGAGGTTGAATGTTATCTATCTACCTATAATCTCAATCAATATATCTACATCTATATTTATGTTGTGGGGGAGAGCTTATTAATAAATTATTTCATTTTCAGGGTTGAGTGCTTATTTTCTTTGGCATTTGTTTGAATATACATTCTGTGCACTCAATCATGGTTCTACCGTGCATTTTGGAGCTTTCAATATATATATATATATATATATATATATATATATATATATATATATATGTGTGTGTGTGTGTGTGTGTGTGCGTAATATATATATATATATATATATATATATATATATACATTATATGTATATATGGGTCTACTTTGAATTCCCGAAATTCCACAATCCTGAAGATGAAAATCTTGAGACAACAATCGCAAAACTTAAAATACCGAACTGCATAATTTTCCCCAGTGCAAGTAAACACTTGCTCAATGTGGGGACTTATGCCCTTTCTCCACAGTAGTGCGATCCCAGAATTGGTATATATAGTTAAGGGGGGGATGTGGGGAGTGCAGAACCCCCACCTGGGTGGGTTTTAGTGCAGTGTGTTTTACTGTTGTGTTGGGCAAGTGTTTACTTGCCCTGGGAAGACCTGTGTGGTTTGGTATTTTAAATGTCACGATTGTCATCTCAGGATTTTTGTCTTTGGGAGTGTAGAATTGGAGAGAGAGAGAGCTATAGATATAGAATGTGTACATAGATATATAGGTATGGGTCTACTTCAGATGATCGAACTTTCAAAAGTTCGACTTTCATATGGCCGAGACCATATGACTGAACTTTTGAAATTTCGAACAGCTAATAAAAAAGTAAAAAAAAAGAAAAAATTACCTGAACAGCAAGCCCCACTGCACCCCCCAAACCCCCTGCTATTTATACATATGAACTCCGAGATTGCACTACAGTGCAGAAAAGGGAAATCTTCCCATTCTGTGCTGTATGGAGATCTCCGTTAGGAATGCCTGAACTTTCAAATGTTCGATCATATGGTCTTGGCCATAGGAAAGTTGAACATTTGAAAGTTCGATCATATGAAGGGGACCCATAGGTATATATCTATATCTACATATATATATATATATATATATATATATATATATATATATATATATATATATATCTATATAAAAAATCTCTATTTATCTAGATTTATCTATAGATGGATATATACAGGTATGGATATAGATAAATGTCTGTTGTCTTTACTGAAGACTTCAGAAGGCTTTGTTGCAGTGCACATGTGAAGAGAGAGAAGAAAGAGTGGCGTTTCAACTCCATTTTACACCAAAGAAGCAGGAAAGTACTTGTATTCATCTGTACTCAAATTTACCTACAATTTTCTGTATTGAAAGTGAGATTTCATCTGATTTTACTGCATTTTCTGTTTTGCTGAAAGTACCATTTTAACTGCATTTGCCTGGCTGTTATAACATCACTAAGGTTTCAATGAAGTTATACTCACATTTTTCTATTAAATCCATTTTTTCCAAACTTAGTTACAGTCAGTTTTGGTAAGGTGTATGAGTCATCTTGAAGCTAGATGTGGTTGTTCTGTGGCTCTGTATAACTGCTGCTGTTTCTCAGGAAATATCATCATTGACCAGAGGCTAGAGCTCTAGCTGTGTTTTTCATCCATTATTTTATTTTCCTGGCTGGTTTATACTGCACAAAATGGCACTCTACCACTGTAGTTTGCACTAGACAAATGGAGGTACATTCAGTTTTTCCTGTTACAACCCACCCCACCTGCTACAAATCCTGGTATAATATTACAACAATCTTTGCTAATGTATAGTTGGGCCATGCTCTATGAGCAGCAAAACCTAAACTGAATATTCTGCTTTATAAAATATTGTGTAATAATAAGTTATTCAATGCATAATTATAATATTAAATTAAACATTCAAATTTCTGTGTATAGTAGCATAACTTAAAACTGTGCCCTTGCTTCATAAAATACATCTGTGTAATATTAAATTATAGTCCCCATATCTCTACACTAACATGGAAGGTCAGCTTACTTGTCTTTCTTCTATTGCCAGAATCATATGGCAGTGTAACAACTGCCCCATGTTCAAAGATAAACTTTTACTTAGTACAAGATAGCTCATTTCTAACAGATGCAAATATTTAACAAACATGGATGTCTCACTGTCACATAAAACACAGACCTTGAGCAATACACACTTCCACATCACTTCTCACAAATCTGTAGTAAAATATCCACTGAGGATGTATAAAAATCTTTGCCAAATCCTCCTTGACCACCAAAGGCCATGTTTCAAAAAATATAATGCCAAATCCTCCTTGACCCCTGAAGGCCATGTTTCAAAGAAAATCTAACACCACACCACTTTCAGGTACATTTATAATGGAATCACTGTGATCTAAATCTCCTCAAATCAGACTACCTTTATAAATAAGAAGATTATGATTGGTTCACTGATGATACCTGTTTATTATATATTCAAGACATGGATACCAAGAAATTCACCTTTGTATGAGAAGTAAATTTCTTGGCATCCATGTTGAGAACACATAAAGAGACTTATGTTCAGCAAGCCAATCCTACTGCTTTGTATAGTGCATGGAGCTTTATCTGCTCCATGTACTTCTAGTTAGAGAAAAAAATAAGTGTTTTGATGGCTTTCAAAGCTGTAATTCACTCGGGGGGGGGGGAGTCAGAAAGGCAATATAATGCTTTCTATTACATTTACACTCACCTTTCATGGTCCTCAATGGTCTAGATTTTTGCCTCATTTGTTTGATCTGTTCCTCATAAAGTCCAGGGTTGATAATTCACAGAGGACTGAAGTCACTGAAGAGTGACATACATTTGAGTTTCTGAATTTGTACCTTTTAGAAAAAAAAAACTTCTGGCAAACACATCTTGTTATTCTACCTACTTTCCAAGTTTGTAAGATGAAGGGACACTTTATGCCTTTATTCAGCAGTACTGGCGCTGTCATTTACTGGTCAGGACTGGTAGATTTGACTACCTAGCACTAGATTTGATTTAACAACTTAAGCAGAGGGTGCTTAATTGCTAAGGTCATGTCTCATGACACTTTAGTGGTTAACTTATTTGTTTTTTTCTGAATTTCAGAGCGTAATCAGTGCCATCCATGCACTACAATGTTTTAGTGACTATTGACTCCATAGTTAGATACACTGACTCTCCTCTCACCAGGCTGAGCAAAGATATGTTGACAGTGAGTTGTCTTTCAGGTTCTATGATCTCTGATATCTCAACAACTGTTACAGCCCTTTCACTTAAGAAATATGACTACAACACAGTGGCCATCCATGAGAATGTGAATGACTTGGCATCCAGAGCCCTAAGAGAAGTACAGAGAGACATAACAGAATTTTCCATACATGTCACAAATGCATGTTTGACTTGGGTACTAAGTGGAATCCTTCATTCACCAAAAATGATGCACAGGTATAGAGAAAATATGACTGACTTCAGCAATTAACTAAATAGATGGGGGTCACTCTCTGAGGATCTGGTACATGTCAGCATACCTCTCAACCTCTTAGAGCAAGAAATCTGGACAAAGCCATAAATAAAAGTGGGACAAAGGCCCAAAAGTATGGGCAATTCTTAAATATTGCTCTTACAAACTTAGAAAGTTGATAGAATAACAGGATTTTGCCTTAGCATGAATTTCTGAAGGATAGGAAGTCTGAAACTCAAATGTATGTCATTATTTTCTAACTTCAGTCTTTAATGATTTACCACTAAATATGCTTGAAAACCACAATTTTATGAAAAATGGACCAAAAAATATGAGGCCAAAATCTGGACATTCTGGGAAAATCTGTACAGTTGAGAGGTATGTGTCAACATGAGAGGAGTTCCTTGACAGACCTACTTGCTTTGTTAAGATTGGTCTGCACCTCTCATTTCAGGGCTTCTATATATTGGTGAAAACTCTTACTGCTCCCATAATGCCATTTTAGCCAGAATTCAACAGATGAACATCCTGACGTAATTACCTTATCCAAACCAGGGTCACATTAAGGTGGCTCTGCACAATGTCGGAAGTCTCTAAAATGAAATGCCCGTCCTTGGGTGTCACATCCATGTCTGTGTAATAACTGAAGCTTGGTTTAAATGTTCTGAAAGCACTCCCTCCATAACTAGGATTTGTGCTTACCATGCCTTCAGACCACATGACAACTGTGGTAGAGTTTCCATATTTGTTACGGAAATTTTCACATTGAGATGGATTCACAGAGAGCATAAGCAGAGCTCATAGTTACAAATCACAGTAAACAAGACCAGCTGTTTATAGCCTGTTACTGAACACCCACTATTTCCCTGGACATATGTGTCAGGTTCTTAAATGTACTTGATGAACTGTCTATAAACACCTTCATTATTCTGGGACAATTTATCTTCCTACCAATAAACTGGAGTACCTATACCTCAAGTGTACAATATGCACAAAAGTTTTTAGATTTTTATAAATAAAAACTCTCTGTACCAGATTGTAAACCATCCCACTAGAGAAAATAATTTTCTTGTAATACCCTCCTAGTATCCCTCTCCCTGATTAAACTGGATCATAATCTGGTGACTTTGACCTTTAAAATCTATATCTGTGGCTTACAGCGTGGGCCAGAGAGTGTTTTTATAAGTGGATTGTGAAACCCTAACAGAATTCAAGGATTTCAAATGTACAAATCTGAAACTCTATGATAAGGTTTCAAAAGTCAGCTATAACAACATTTCCTGATACAGCCACATCGTGTGCTTCACAAAGGAGTTTTATGCCCACTTGGATAGGGACATAAGGTTGGCAATCCCATTCAGATCTAAATATAACTTTAAAAGCAAGTTACTCTGATGATGCATGGACATAAATAAACTGTATAACAAAAGAAAAAAAAAAAAAGAACCACATAAAGTATACAGTAAATCAAAAGATCCCCAAATCAAAGAAAACATCAGAAATTTCCCTAAAACCCTAAAAAAATATTTTACGACTACTGAGGTTCATAGGTAAGTACTAGGCTATCTGCCCTTTTAGCCATTTTAAGCCTAGCTAATTTCCCCTTGGTGAGAATGGTTAAGTTTACCTTACAGACACAAGGTGAGAGGTTTAATTCTCACATGAGGTAATTGGCTAGGCTTAAAATGGCCCACAAGGGCAGTTAGCCTAGTACAAACTATGAACATTTACAGGTTGCCTGTGTCCATTAGAGATATATGTGCCAAGCTGAGGATGAATTTCCTGTTCCCCATCCGATTTTTAAAACACATCAGTTATGTATACTACTAACAAATGTCAAAGGTGAATGCCAGGCTAATTGTTATGGAGGACCATTTGAGCTTAGCTAATAACCCGAGGTCAGAACTAAACCCTGCACCTTGTGTTTGAGTTAAAAACCTTAATCATTATACCAAACCTACACATGTGAAAGTCTCATGAAACATAACTCCTCACCTTATAACACATACTCTTGTAAATCTGGATTTGTCCAGTTTTTGTGCATACCTCCAGATCTTGCTGTACCCGTGAGTTAGGCATTTTACATTTTTGCATTGAGAGCAAAAATACATTTTTCTGGGCCAGCATCAAAATGTCTAACATCAGTGCAACTGTGTCACGGGAAAAGTAATGGAAAACATTTAAATGCATACAGTATTTGTACTTTAAATCCCACTTTTCATTCACTTTTCAACAAAGCCATTTACCAAATAAATGCTTTATGTATTATGCAGTTTAAAACAGTTACACAAATGTAGTAAAACATGTATAATGATGAATTTATTGCTGCACTACGAAGAAGAGAAATACTGAAGCTAGAAATGGTAATAGAGCTGTAAAGTCGTAGAGCCTAGAGAGCTTTATGAACCCAGTGACTGTAAATAACAAAACAGATCTACAAATACTTTACATGTGTGTATTCCTTAGCAAGAAGCTTTGAGATGTGATGGGCATAATTAGGTAAGAGTAAGGGAAACACATTCTAAAAATTGTATCCTGAGATGTCATTTAGCCTAAACATGATGTGTATTGAGGAAATTAGGACAGAAATGCCACAGAGGGCAAGAAACTACCAAACCACGCTTTTTAACATGTGTGATCACATGCATTATTCTGTACAGAGAGAAATAAACCCTGGGAAAATGAAATATTGTGCTTAGGATGCAGTTATCCTTAAAGGTGCAGGCTGATAAAACCTCTGAGTGAGAACTTCAACTACAAAAAAGTAAGACAATCCCAACAGAAGGCTTTAGCCAAGAGCCTGAAACACAGAAACTAAACCTGAAGAAAGTATGTGAGTTTTTCTGTTCTTCATTGTTTTCTGATGGTGTGCAGTATGTTTAAGGGTCTCAGCTACTAAACATCTGTGTTTAATGTAAGAATTGTCTGTTCAGTGATCCGAATGAATCCGCTGGTGTTTTATTCCTAAAATAATAAAATGAAATGTAGCAGTGATGGAGATGCATGAGTTCATATCCATGAAGTGCTAAACAATACAGGTCAGGGCGTGTTATCTCACAATCGAGGAGGATGAGATCGGAATATGATCTTACAATTTAACTCTTACAATCAAACTGCGTTATACCAGTAAAGAGCGTGTACTGAAATAGGGGTAGTCAGTGTTTGTCATACTCACTCTGCAAATTATGTCCATCTAACCAAGGACAACTGAGACAACTTGGGATTAACATGGCTAGGCGTCTAAGGGTTCTATGGCCACTAGCCTAGTAACCTCCTATGAACCTATAACGTTTGAAATGTTACTACAAAAGTTTGCTGATGATTGTAAGCTGAGCTTGCAGTTAATTGACCTTGTGGGTCAGGTCTGCATCTTAATGAAGCTCATTATGTTTTGAAAGCTAAACTGTATATACTCCAGAGAAAATAAACATTTTGTTCCATCATTTGACTAAGAATTTCTTGCTGAAAGAAAGCAGTGTGCTAACAATACAGTGAGGACATTCATGCTAGAAGTTTTGCTGTGTTTGTGAAAATTGGAACAGCAAGATAATTGCCACAAACCAATCAGGGAGTTTTCTGATATTGTGCTAAAGAGTGTAATGCTTTGGGATGGGGTGAAAATAAACTGTATCTCTTGCAACTTGTAAACCCTTATGGGTTCATAAATACATTTGTAAGTACTTGGCAATCAGTCTTCAGATCATTATAAGCCTAGCCAAAAATACCTATTCAAAAGTTTCCTCCAGCCTCATGGGAGGCAAGATGAGTCAGAGCAGTGGTGAGTTTGAGACTGCAAATCCAATTATTTAAGTTTAGCTTGAAGGTGAAAGGATGCTACATTCTTTCAAATGTACTGGAAGTTTATTCCAGAGGTGAACTGTATGTTGGTATACAAACCTATCATGCCAAACTGTCTTAGTTATCTGTTGGTGAAGATTTAGTCCCTTTAATTGGTATTTTAGGTACCATTTGCTCTGTGAAGGAATAGTAGACCAAAGAGAGTTAGATCTTACATGGCCTGAATAACTAGACACAAATCTCCATGGAGGAATATAGGAGACTCAGCTCAAGTAGAGGGCTGCCACTCTGTCCTGATAACTAAGATTTTTGAAGTCACTGATCTTTTTGCTTATAAATCTCTGGGGGCTGTCAAACTGAGTGATATGCTTAGACAAATATATGCCAAAAGGTGCATTATGTTCTATAATGGGTCTGATAAGATACAAGTAAAGGGAATCAAGACTTCTATGGATCTAGTGGAGATGCTTCGGAAATTATGTGAGCCAGACAGAAGGCTTTCTAAAGTACTGTGAAGGCATGATGCTCAAAAGATCAGGAATTATCAACAAGAGTGATTAGATCCCTTATGATAGTATCTGACTGGATGTGTGTGTGTCACCTATATAGTATGTGAAAATGTTTTGTTTGCTAAAATGCACTAAGCTACATTTTTTTCAAATTTAATTTGAGATCCTTGTCCTTCAACAATTTGTTACTGGTCTGACTCATGTTGGAGCAATTTTAAGTCATGTGATGATTGGATAACACCCACATTTACAGTCATCTATAAACCTAGATATCCACAGGCCATGAATGTTGGCCTGATGGTATGAGGAATGGATACCAAATAGTACAAGCCCCAATACTTGGTATTTTGTTGTTCAAAAGAAGCTGCCTGTTAAGAAGACATTTTGAAATGAAATACTTTAGGCAAGTATAAATTATTATAGCTTGCAAAAAATATAAAATGTGTTTTAAACATAAAGAAAACTGCAGTAATGAAAATACATACAGAAACAACTGTGCTGCCAGTATACATGAATCGTACTAATAACTGCACATTGAAAATACTATGAAATGAAAAAGGAAACTATATGCCATATGTGACAGGATCACAACTGTATTTATAAGCCATGTGATGGGGGGAGCATCATTTATTTTTAAAACTGCTTATCTCTAACAAAATGTGTGCTATTTGTAAAATAAGCAGTTGTATTGCAAACTGAGTGTAAGTGGCGACTGGTGACTTCAAAGCAAGATGGGGTTGCAGGAAGCAACAGAATGGGTGGGGCTAACTGGAATAGGGTGGGACTCTATTACAGCAGGTTAATGACCATTTCTTGTAATTAAACAAATGCAGTTCTCACTTTCATCCACAGACTACCACCGCATGTACCCACTATATACAAGTCAGATCTTGCCATCAACAAGGCCAGCCTTAAGTGAAATGGAGCTTAGACAAAAGGCTCCATAGGTCCTCCTATTGTCCACTAGTTCTAACTGCCAGTGCTCCTCCCATGTTTTCCCTCTCAGTCTGGCCTCACAACATCCAGATGTAATACTGCTTCCTCACTTTTCTATACTTTGTCTTAACTCCCCCCATGCTTTTAACAAATCCTAATTGACCAAGACTCAAACTGAATTAAGCTAGGGACCAATAGGCCTCAAAAAGTCATAGGGTACTAGACTCTCTGAGGTGCATCTTACAGCTTTTTTTTTTTTACAACATTTTGATGTAATGGTAGCCTAAACAAAAACAATCACAAGTAAGGAAAGAAATTTAGACATGTCTAAAGCTGAGTGTTCAAAGATAACAAAATAGTAGTTCCACAATAAACAAAGAAGACAAATGCTAGAATATATAAATCTCACCTTTGAATAGTGTCTGCCTTCCTGTCACTCTGGTATGGGATAGTTACCTTCTGTATACTCTCTGGTGTTAGACTGGATGAAGGAAAAAGTACAAATGATCAGAAGCATATACTATAGTCTGGGAGAAGAAACAAAAGCAGATGGATAAAACCCACACAGAGGCAGGGAGTACTTTCAGACTCTACACAAAGGGAAGAGCAGCCATAAACTCCTCCGGAGAGCCAAGTGCTGTTAGACAGTAACAATAATCGATGTGGCACTCACTACTGTCAGAATAAAGTATGCAAAACACTGCAACCCCATCTCACCACACACACCTCAACCTCTTATCACAAAAATCAAGGAAAAAACTACAAAGTAATGGCAGACAAAAAGAACAAAATCAGTGACAGTTATTACCATTATACAGTTAGAAACTTGCTAGGAAAACAAGCTTTGCATGACCATGCTTTTTCTTGAACTTTGTTAAATCTGAAACCAAATGTCTGTCTTTTTTAGTGATTGCAGTACATACTCACTGACTTGCCAGATCACACATTTTATAACAAGTATATCACAAGATCAGGTGAAACTGGGGGCATTTTAGAGCTTATATGCCCCCCCCCCACACACAGACACACGCATACACACCCATACATATACAGTATCTATCAGGTGGGTTTGCCAGTGCTATCCTTCGTGGGTTTGTGGAAGTCTCCTCCTTGTCTTCCTCTTCCTATTCCTTACAGTAGCTTTCATACTCTCCTTAGGTAAAGAACACTGCAACAGTGATGTGGAAGGACATAGTACAGTTGTGTAAAATCTTACCATAACAGCAGAGATCCTACTCTTCACTGGTGCAGTATTCAGTCCCTCCCTCATGCCCACATTCCTTCATTTTTTTCTGTTGGGAACATCTGCCTGGCCCTTTTCCTTAGGCATCTCTTTTTTTTTCGACATCCTCCTTTCTCCTTGAGTGACTGTAGTTCTCCTGGGGAACTTCATTGCTGAGTTTGGAGAATCCATACATCGCCTTTATGCCTGATGCTGATGCTGATACTAAAGCATCTGGCATATGACACTGATGGGAGCTGGAGGCTTTGGTATACTGGTCGGGCATGGGCTGTCCTTGGCGGGGGGTCCCGTAGGTTATGAATACTGTAGTTGTGAAGAGACGGACATCAATTCTTACGGTAAGATTTTACACAACTCTATTTTATCTTGAAAGCAAATACAGATAGCTTCACTCATGAGAGCTTCTTTACTTCAAGACAATATTAAAATTCTTAAACAACGCCTGTAAGTTACAGAGAACAGATTACTGTTGCACAGTCTATCCCTATAGATGGCTGTGTCTTGTGTGCACATCAGTTTAGTGAGTCTGCTCTGCCTGTTGTCTAACCTCAGCTATCTGTTTTTTTTTTTTGGAAATGAGTGCCAGTATAGGCTTTGTATTCAACTTGTGGCCATTTTAAACAGTTGTATGTAGTTCTTAACAGATTATCATCCCTTGATTTAATAAAGCTATTCACATAGCCTTTGATCTTGCTGCATTCTTTAACTACATATTCAACAAAATGGTGTTTCTAGGCCCTTAAATAATTTGGCACTTTCCGTCTCCTTGCTGTTTATAATCCAATTACTTGATGCCTGAAGCATGCCAACAACCATATGTTTAATCTTTTTGATATTTATAACCAGTTTTTCCTCTGCCCATATGACCAGATATTGTTGGTCTTTCTATGTATTTAAATTACTTTCTTAGTGATGTATTTCAAAACTTTAAGTCATCTACATAAAAGCAGTAAAAGATGTTGGTTGGAACCTCGAGGTCAAGCATATATACAGGTTGAAAAGATGCAGACTGAAATCTGATGCCTGGGATACTCGCTAGTCATATCTAACGGCCTCTGCTAAACTTTTTGAAAGGCAGCATGACAGTTCCGAAATCCATTCTCTCAAAGAGACTTACATGTCAGGTTTATATAACTTGTTGACAAGTACTTTATGGTCCACTGTATCAAAGGCAAAACTGAAATCTATATAAATGACTAAACTTTGATGTTTTCAACATCTGTGATGATGATATTGCAAATGTACTGATTACAGTTAGACACTATAAGAATTTTAATATAAGCATGTTGATAAAATGTAACAAAGTCCTATCTTTCTCAGATTTTCTAACATCATGTTTAACACCACCGTTTCCATAAGTTCCACTGTATTTGTTAGAAGTTTAATTTGTCTTTGGTAGTCAGTGTTATATTTTGAATCATTCCTTTAAAATGGGTTTAATTATGGCTGTCTTCCAGTCTGATGGCATTGTTTCTTTGAACATTTTCAGATCTTTGTTACTCCAGCCTTTCTTTAGTCCTTAATGTGGTCCAATTTGCCTAAGAGGGGTAACAGTTTCAGTTACACATACAGCATGCTGATAATTGTTCATCTTAACTGTAGATGTATGATTGATTCAATTTTCATATGAATTTAGTATGTTTAGAGAAAAAGGCTGACATTAAACACTGTCTTATTGCATTGTGTAGGCATTTGCTCCATGCATGAAGACCATTTGGAAATTCTCCCCTCTGTGTAAATGTATGTCATTTGTAAAACAGAATGGATTGGAGTACTGTCTAATCCCAGTGGGCTAACCCAGGGAAATCCAGCTGCATACAATCTGACAGCACTGTGATCCCAATTTTATGTTAGTGTGTTGCTCAGCACACACAGCATATTAGCACATGGAAAAAAATGTTGTATTGTACAACAAATCCTACCAGCACTGAAATTTCATGTGAAGAAGGCAAATGTGTTGTCACAATCAAAACTGCCCACCCCCAACATAGTGATACCGGAGAGCTCTAGTAATGATCTCTGGTTTGCTTTTATGCCTTGGGAGTGAAATATTTTATAAATCACTCTTTGGCATGATGGAGCATAGAGCAGTTTTGCAGCATAGCTTAGATAAGTATACTGCACTTTTATTATATATTTATATGTAGAGTATACTGTACTTTTATTAAATATGTATATGTAGGCACTTAGGAAGTACAGTAAGCTACATTTCCCTACTATGCTCATCATGTGTATATACACACACACACACACACACACACACACACACCCACACACACACACACACACACACACACACGCACACACACACACACACACACACACACACACACACACACACACACACACACACACACACACACACACACACACACTACATTCTATGATGGAAGCTTCTAATTTAAGACTGCAGAATATGATTTCAAATTCTAGGAAAGTAAACAATACTGGTATTTGATATCTGTGCATTCCTGTCCACCAGTTTAATCACTGTTTATCTGTTTCAAGCAGCATTACATTGTACTTATCACATTTAAATGCATGAATCTAAATGTTTGATGATATGATTGTGTGAAATATTACCATATTCGCCAATTTTTTATCACACTGGTTATCTACACTTCTACAATCTCTTAAGAAAATAATCTACATTCTTGTACAGTGTTAAAAACATCCAAAAACACTGTAGAGTCAGTTGGCCATATATATTGCATTTATCCTTGATCTTGTGGACTGGTTGTGGTTAAAAAATGGTCCACGATGACCAGTACACTTGCAGAAATAAAAGATGAATAAATAGTAATGGTACTGGATCCCCAATTTTACCTCCTAGTTAT
>NC_056743.1:1186774339-1186854339 GCF_019279795.1 Protopterus annectens | reverse complement strand
ATGTCTTTGGAATGTGAGAGGAAACCAGAGGAAACCCATGAGAATGCAGGGAGGACATGCAGACTCCACACAGAAGGCACCCCAGCTGAGACTCAAATTATAGAACCTCTTGCTGTGAGGGGGCAACTCTAACCACTCCACTACTGTGCCACCCATATATAAATATATAGATACATAAAAATGCACATACACACATACTTAGCTTCCTATATGATGGCAGTAGGAGGCAGCAATCCTATAAAAGAAAATACTAAAATTCTCTGCTGGTTCCTCTGCACTCATGCAAACATTAATTCCTTCCTATCAGCCTCAAGCTGTCTCAGTCACCTGTGGCAGCCTGAGCCAATAGGAAGGGCTCCTGACTGCTTTCTACTGTAGCTCAAAAAGCTGTTCTTTGATATTTCTGCCTTTTGCAGAAGGCAGGAAGACCTGAAATGAGGCATAGTCTTCTCATTACTGTGTGGACTAGATGTAGTGATGGGCTGTTTTGAAAATAGCCAGCAAGCAGAGTAAGCTGATTTTTTTTTTTCACTGCCACTCTGAAGGTCTCAGAACTCTCTTCATGCACGGAGTTCTGATATCAAGATCAGTTACTGAAGAATTAAATTTTTATAGAAAATAAAAGAAATTAATTTTTTTTTTTTTTTTTTTTTTTTTAGTGGGGGGCTGCATCCCATTAGCTAGTACCATAAGTGGCCAATGAATGAGAGCAAAAGCACATTGAAACATTGACTGAACTTGGGTTCCTTAACAAATTGCGTTAAGGTATAAATCAAACAGGTGTGGAGGTTCTATATGAAAAAGATTCTGGTAATCTGTCAACTACGCAATGGTTTCTGAACTGAAGATGAAAAAGAAGCTGAAAGTGTCCATTATTTCATACCAGAGGGAACTAGTGCTAAGCCTACTGAAGTTTTCTTTGGAACTGTTTCACAGCAGAAAAATGAAAGGCAGATAAACCCCCAAAAAACAAAGTGTGTAAAACTGTTGGAAAAAATGCATTAAGTGCTTGCATTGATATAAAAATTACAGGATGGAGAAAACTCATGGAAAGAATGGCAAACATATAAAACATCTCAATATCTTGAAAACTTCAGAATGCTTTGCATTCATAGTAAAAACCAAATAAATAAAGACAAAAAAAACTATACTATAATAACTAGAATCATACTAAACACAGCCCTAAAAATTTTGGATATCCATTAAAGAAATCTTACATCCTGGCCTAGAATTCATCCCAAACCCCTCTCCCAAAAACTCACCACTCAAAACTGCAATACAATTCAACTATTATTCTATAGATAGTATAGCATCTCTAACCAAGGATTCTTCAGCATCTAATCCCAGCCCTGCCCAACAGCCACATATGACCACATCCACTTTCACCTTCAAACCTGTGCCTACATCCTGTATAAAACTACTCAAACTTAAACCATGTTCCTCTTCAGCTGATGACTTTCCAAGAGAGTACCTAAAAACAGCAGGCAGTAGCATTGCCTATGCTGTCTCAATCTTTATAAATAGGTCGATCCAGCAATCCCACATTCCCGCTCTCTGGAAAAAGTCACACATTATCCCCCTGCACAAACTAATTAAAGTTAATAACTTTAGACCTATAGCAATCTTACTTCCCCTTACCAAAATACTTGAAAAATATATTCAAAAACAATTACTAGACTATCTCCTGCAGGAATAACTCCTATCCCCTACATAACATGGCTTCTGTCCTTCCCATAGTACTAGCACTGCCCTTCTAACCTATACAGATACTGTCAATAACCCTAGAGATAATGGCAAACTAGTCTCTTCCTTATTTCTAGACTTGTTTAAAGCCTTTGACACAGTTTTTCACAGCAAACTTCCACCTCAAATGTGCTCACTAGGCCTCTCTCAGCCCACCCTTCTGTGATTTAAAAGCTACCTGTCCACTTGGCATCAATAAGTAAAACGGCACTGCATGCTCTCTCCTCACATCCCAGTCAACACATGTATACCACAAGGCTTTATCCTTGGTCCCCTCCACTTTAACATTTTCACCAATACCCCCTATATATCCACACAACAGACCACCATAATACAATACACAGGTGATTCCATGCACATCTGCACATATGATAACATGGTACCCCTCCAACAAATTGCTCAGGAAGGTTTAACAGCCTCTGAAACATGGCTTCATAACTCACAACTCATGCTCAACCCAAAAATGTCCAAACTACTACTTTTTTCCCAAATCCCTCTCTCACGGAAAAAAAAATTTAAAGTTTTTCTCTGTTAATAATGCAACCATTGAGGTAATTTCTCATAGCAAACTACTAGGGGTGATACTGGAAGATCATCTTACATTTGAACTGCATATACAAAATTATATAAGAAAAGCTCATCAAAAACTAGGGATGCTTTGCTGAGTTAAAACCTTTCTCACTGATGCAACTGTAACTACACTTACCACTAGTTATCTCCTCCCCCTCTTCTTTATGGTGGTCTCATCCTTACTAACCTTCAGGCTTCACAAAAATTAAAACTTGAGCAATGCTATAACAAGGTTGCTAAATTTGCAGCAAATACCCCTTTCAGAACCCACCACTGTACAGCACTTTGTTTGTGTCTTTTGGCTTTTCCCGGTTAGGGGTCGCCACAGCGGAACTCCGGTCCGCTAATGATTGGTAGTTGATTTTTACGTGCCGAGTTACCAGCCCTGATGCACAACCTTCAACGAAGGTATGCCCATTCACGCATGTCTCCACGCAGAAGAAGCTCTAGCTGAGAATCAAACCGGACAGCGTCTTACTGTGAGGCAACAACGCTACTGCAGCACCACCACCGCGGATCACCACTGTACGGCACTAAAAAAATTAAATTGGTTAGGACTACCTCATCAACTAACATATACACAGCTTCTTGCCACCTATAAAATTATCCAGCATCCATCTGCCTGTCCAGTACTAAAAAACATTCTACACAACTATATTCCCAGTTGGTCATTGCGATCCAGTGACCAAAAACTCCTATATGTCTACAAACCTAGCAAATCTGCTGGCCATTGTCTGCACTTATACAAGGTTGCTAAGGCCTGGGACTCCTTGCCTGTATCCATCGGGTCAATGCTCTCCCTCACAGCTTTCAAAACCACTCTGAAAGACTTCCTAGCTAAAATCTGGCTAAGTTCTTGCTCAAAACCAAGATAAATTACATCCCTAAATGTGAACAAGTACATTTTCACTCCTTACACCTTCTTACTCCGTCTTCACTTCTATCAAATTCTCTTCCCTGACTTTTTCTCTAAATATAGCATAAGCTTGTTTTTTCCTCACTTCATATTGCAATTCCCATTTAAATTACACTAACTTACCTTTAATTTTGTTACACTCTGTCTAAATTTGTTCTAAATATCAAATGATTGTCATACAACTTGTATAGATAGTTTTTTATATTATTACTAATTTGTTTTATTTATTTAAACTGTAGATGTTTTTGTTTTATTTTTGAAGATTGTAAAATTATTGTCCTTAAAATGTTTTGCAATAATTTGGTGCTTCTCTCCCTGGGCCTCTGCTGAACATGTCCAATGCTGAAAAGAACAGGAACTTCCCAAAGAACGGTGTAAGTTTATTAATGAATCTAGATACATTAGACTTAAAAACTTCAACTCCACATGTATTAGAACTAGAACTGGAAATTACACAGTTGATATATATTGCTACATGTTGTACTTGTCCTATGTATTACATAGGCAAGACTGAAAGAGTTTTCAAAAAGCGTATATATGAACACCTTTATCGCATTTAAAGGAAGGACATGAAGAATGCATTGTCTAAACATATCCATGAATATGGTAAATTAAATTGGTTAGGACTACCTTATCAACTAACATTTACACAGTTTTTTACCACCTATAAAATTATCCAGCTTCCATCTGCCTGTCCAGTACTAAAAAACATTCTACAGAACTATATTCCAGTTGGTCATTGCGATCCAGTGACCAAAAACTCCTATATGTCTACAAACCCAGCAAATCTGCTGGCCATTGTCTGCACTCATACAAGGTTGCTAAGGCCTGGGACTCCTTGCCTGTATCCATCGGGTCAATGCTCTCCCTCACAGCTTTCAAAACCACTCTGAAAGACTTCCTAGCTAAAATCTGGCTAAGTTCTTGCTCAAAACCAAGATAAATTATATCCCTAAATGTGAACAAGTACATTTTCACTCCTTACACCTCCTTACTCCGTCTTCACTTCTATCAAATTCTCTTCCCTGACTTTTTCTCTAAATATAGTATAAGCTTGCTTTTTCCTCACTTCATATTGCAATTCCCATTTAAATTACACTAACTTACCTTTAATTTTGTTACACTCTGTCTAAATTTGTTCTAAATATTAAATGATTGTCATACAACTTGTATAGATTCTTAACCAATGTTTTTATATTATTACTAATTTGTTATATTTATTTAAACTGCGGGTGTTTTTGTTTTATTTTTGAAGATTGTAAAATTATTGTCCTTAAAATGTTTTGCAATAATTTGGTGCTTCTCTCCCTGGGCCTCTGCTGAAAATGGGCTTCTTCGCAGTTAGACTTTTCCAGTAATCAAATGTCAATAAATGAATAAATAAATAAAACATTACAATAACCTCTTATGTGTATATATGATACTGGTATAGAGTTGCCACTGAATATTACTCAAGCTATAATTGAAATGTAAGCCATTGGTTAAATATAGCTGTTGATGACCCATTAAGATTGGTGAAACAGAATGCTCATGTTGTCATCTGAGGAAGCCTGAGCCAGTAGGAAGGGCTCCTGGCTGATTTCATCTGCCAGCCCAATACGGTGGTGCTTTTATGATGTTACTGCCATTATTATTGGTGTAGAGTAGACTTAATGTTGGGTTAAACTGATTTTTTTTTCAGTGCAACTCTGAAGGTTTCAGAACTCCACATGTACGGAGTTCTGATATCAGTATCAGTTAGTGAAAAATTAAATTTTTATAGAAAATTAAAGAAATAAAAAAAAAGCATTTCTTTTTTCATGGGGGGGGGGCTGCAGCCCAGCAGCCTGTACCATGAGCCACCCCTGAATGAAATCAAAAGGCCATTAAAGCATTGACTGAGCTTGGGTTCCTTAATAAATTGTGCTTGAGGTATAAATCAAACAAGTGTGAAGGTTTTATATGAAAAAGGATTTGGTAATGTCAACTTCACAATGTTTTCTTAACTGAAGTTTAAAAAGATACTGAAAGTGTAGACTACTTGGTACCAGATGGAACTGATACTAAGTCTACAGAAGTTTTCTGTGAAACTACTTCGTAGTAGAAAAATGAAAGGCAGATAAACCACCAAAACCAAAGTGTGTAAAACTGTTCGAAAAACTGCATTAAGTGCTTGTATTGACACAAATGTGATACTGGTATAGCTGCAGCTGAATATTAATTAAACTATAATTGAAATGTAAGCTATTGGTTAATTATATGCTAAGAACTGAGCTTTAGTTCACACTAATACTGAAACGTTAATCTGCATTCCGACAGAGTATACCAACTATTAAACAAGCAGTGAGAAAATGTTTGCCACACATACTGAAATGCAAACAAAAACTGTCTAAAAAAGAATGTTATATAGAAGGAAAGCAAACTGTGACTGAAATTGTTTCTGACCTGAAAGTAAACTTTCAGAACTGAAATACTGAATCTGACTTTTTAACAGCTTCATTTACTGAAAAAAATTGAAAAAGTACATGGTGATGTTAGAACTTTCTCTAAGGGACTGGAACATATGATTCAAAAGCTAAATGCTGTGATGCTGAAACAAAGAATATGTAAAAGGGACTTGATCTCTCTGAGCATACCTCTCAACCTCTTAGAGCAAAAAATCTGGACAAAACCTAAAATGAAGGGGGGAGGACAAATAGGGACACATTTTAAATATTGCTCTTACAAATTTTGAAAGTTAATAGAATAATAGGTCTTGCATTAGCATGGATTTTCTGAAGTATATGGAGTCTTAAACTCAAATGATTGTCATTATTCAATGACTTCAATCCTCAGCTATTTGCCAGAAAGGGACAGATTTTAGGGGGAACACACCAAAAATATGAGGCAAAAATATGGACATTCTGCAAAAAACTGTACAGTTGAGAGGTATGTCTTTGAGGCAGAAGGTCAAGAAAATGCAGAAGGTCACAAAAGCAATACAACTGAAAATGATGAATTGCACAAGCAACCAGTAGGAAGTGATGTTGCTAAACAAAAAGCAGAGATTATGTGATTAGAGTAGATGGTCTCTGAGACTGAAGAACCATTGATTTTGTGAGGGAAAAAAAACAACATATGAATGAACTGAGGAAAAAGAAAAATCAACGTGTTTTGTTTTCAAGAGGATCAAAAAATGTTATTAACTAACTTTGCACAACTGAGACCATACCAGGCAAGAATCAAATGCTTTTTCTGTAAAAAAATGCCTTAATTGTTGCAACAAGATGGAGCAATGTGTACATTTTGCCCATCAGACTGTCTGAAGTTTCTGAACAGTCAAATATAGTAAAGCATACTGTTGAAGTAAACGTGGCTAGGCAGATTGATAAACTGAAACTATTGGTCACTGAACACAATAATATTATAAAAGAAAGACCTGAACAGAAAAATGCTACAAACTAGAGTTTTTTATTATATGAAAGTAAAACAGAAGGATTTGTAGTTTCCAAGATACCTGAAGTTAAAGCTGAAGCTGAATCAATTAATAAAGAAAGGCCTGACTTAAATACAAAGGAAAAGAAAGGTCTGAGGCTCTCTGTACTGGAAACAAGTGCACAGCAAAATCCTGATGCAGAATTAGAGTCCACAATGGGAGTATGTGGACTTCGCGAAACAGTGCAGAAGCAAACTGTAAATGTAAATGGCACATGACTGAATGTGACATTAATGTAACATTGCCTAACAATGGAGAAGGTCGTAAAACATGGTGGAAAACAGTATAGCTCACAGTAAAAACAAAAGCTGAAAGTACAAATGACAAAAAAAAAAACATAAAAACACTGGGAAACACTGCAACAAAGTAAAATACAAATGAAATCTTTTGACATTAATTTGTGTACACATTCTATGCTAATACTGTCGTCCTGTGGATATGTCTTGTGTCATATGCTGGGTCCTCCTGTGGTAGATGCCTTATACATTCCTTCTTAATAGTGGCTGAGGTTTCCTAGCTGGCTTGAAAGTGCCACTGGTTGTAGTATTCTCACATGAAGTGTCTGATTTGCATTCTGGAACGGAAGCTTTGCAAATGATTCACTAAAAAGGTGTGAGCTTAATGGATGAATATAATTGAATTATTAGAAAATTAATAACTTAAAGTTATTAATCAGATCTTATTCACTTGTTTTAACTTAATTATTTATAGTATAGTGAACATCGATGTACATAGTTCATTGTCTTTTTTTGATCTTTTATATTAATTTGTTTTTATCTTTAACATCAAAAATACGTTCAGTTTTCTGTTAATAGTTGTATCTTTCAGAAATGTTTTTAATAAAATTTATTTAAAAAAAGAAGGTGCGAGCTTGTAGAACTAAGGAAGTGTCTTGGTCTGTTTCCTTTGGACTTAGGGAGCTACCTGGTGTGGCTTTGTCTAAAAGTCATGCACTTATTTGGTGGTCTAAATATTTATAAAATAAACATAAATCAGTTGTTAGACAAGCAACACAATATTCAAAAATATACTGGATAAAATTAAATGAAAATAACGAAGAAACAATATGTAAGTTGATTACATGTCATAATTCAAACCAGTTTTAATAAATCAGTTATAAAACATTAAGGACATCTCAACAAATCCATGCAAAAATGCAAGTAAGGTAAACTTCAAAGCAAGAAAAGAAAATGTATCTGCATATTATTTTATTTATTTGCCTTTACTGAGTAGGGGAATCCAACTGGGCATAGCACATTTTCAGCAGAGTCCTGGGCAGAAGAAGTTAGACATTACACAATGGTAGCATAACAATCATTTGTTAGTGTCAGACATTGGCTTTTATTTGAGCTGAACCACTTCTGTAGTAGTTGTAGATATAGGGGCAGTAAGATAAGAAAGTATAAAGTGGCTGGCAAGATGAAATTGAAACAGCAGTTCTTCAACAGATTCAAAATGTTATGTTAGTCAAGGTTTTAGGTGGCATGCATTAAACCTTCATCTCTTGCACTACTTTTTTATATTCTTGTCTATATATCTATTAACAGTGTTCTTTAAACCTCGTGGAATAGAGGCCCATGGGATATATGCAAATGACCCCTTAAGGATATCAAGAGTTTCGGCTATATGGCTAGTGGGGTTTGGCTTTATTGGCCTGAATGAATCCATAAAGACTTAAAAAAGAAAAAAAAAGTAAAAAGTCATGGACATTCAGAAGCTATATAGCTAAAATACTTGATGTTCTTGAGGGGTTATTTGCATATATCCCAGGGGCCTCTATTACAAGAGGGTCAAGGTATCACACAGTGAAAACTCTAGCTTGACTATATTTTTCTTGTAGTTTTTTTTTTTTTTACTTATTGGTTTGTCTGTATGACCTTTTTACCCTTTAATTTAATTGTTAGTTGGAATATTTTGCAGACACCTTAATTGTTATGGACATCAGCTGGGTATAAAAACCCTGCATTTGTAGAGTACAACCAAACAGTCTATTTATGTTATATTGATGAGGTTATAAAAATGTCAAAAGATACATGCCTGTAGTGGGGTTTGGGTTTACTGGCTTGAATGAATCTATAAGAAAATTAAACTGAAAAATTACAAAGTCATGTATATTAACAATGCAGCTGAAACACTTGATGTCCTTAAGCAATCATTTGCATATATCCCATGGACCTCTATTACAAGAAGTTTAAAGTGTACCACAGTGAAAACTCTAGCTTGGCTAGTTTTCCAGTAGTTTTTTTTACTAAGTAGTTTGTCTGTGTGACCTTTTTGCTCTTTGATTTAAATGTGTTCTTAGAAAAGCTATGTCCACAACAGTGTATCATATGTCTCATAGAAATATTGTTGGCATTATATTAATGCTGTTTTACTAGAAACATTTCTACATAGTGGATGTAAATAGTTCTGCATTTTCTATGTACACATTGTTTGACATATTTCTTGCAAAAGTTTTGCATTTTCGATGTACACCATACCTCTCAACCTCTTAAAGCAAGAAATCTGGACAAAGCCATAAATAAAGTGGGCAAAGGCCAAACATAGGGACAATTTTTAAATATTGCTCTCACAAATTTAGAAAGTTGATAGAATAACAGGTTTTGTAATAGCATGAATTTTTCTGAAGGCTATGAAGTCTGAAACTCAAATATCTGTCATTATTTTCTAACTTCAATCTTTAATGATTTTACCACTAATTTGCCAGAAAACCACACTTTTATGAAAAATGGACCAAAAATATGAGGCCAAAATCTGGACATTCTGCAAAAATCTGTACAGTTGAGATGTATGAGTACACAATCTCTGACATATTTCTTGCAGTTTAATAGGCATGATTGCATGGAGGGCTGTTTTACTTCCCATGTATAACCAGAATGCCATTGGATGGAGCTGTTATTTTATGCAAAAGAATTACAAATATTTTCTGTAGAATTATCTGCTAACTAAGAGCAGGTTGATATTGAAATTAACCAATTAAGTAAACTCACTGGAGGGGAGATGAAGATTGCCACGGTGGTACGGCGGTAGCGTTGTTACCTCACAGCAAGAGGTTCTCCCGTTCAGTTCTCGGCTGGGGTTGGGAGTGTCTTCTGTGTGGAGTCTGCATGTCCTCCCCACAGTTGGGTAGCATGCGTGCGTAAATGGGCATGCCTTCGTTGAAGGTTGAGCGTCGAGCTGGCACATCGGCGTTTTGTAAAAATCTACTGCCAATCATTAGCGGACCAGAGTTCCACTGTGGCAACCCCTTACCAGGAAAAGCCAAAAGACAAACAACAACAACAACAACAACAACAACTGGAGGGGAGATGAAGGCACAATGGACTATAACAGTGTAATATAATAGTAGCATTATTTTCCCTTATTTTTTATGAATACAAGTATCAACTTGGGAAGGCTTGCACATGGATTTAGGGGAAGGACTGAAACATAAATGACCTTCCAATAAGCATGCGGTAGAAAGAGGAATCTCTCATAAATGTGAATTTAGTGTGGCATCAGACCCATGACCCTTATATAAAATTTAAGTAAACATTACTTGCATTAAGTGAGTTCAACTATTTCTCCGTGTTGCTAAATCAGACATCATAAGAAAATGGTGGTTCTTGGACTCATTGCCTTGTTTTCTTTAATCTAACATGATGGACACTGAATATAACTTAGGAAGACATTAGGGCAGTAAAGATAGCCCTTGATATGATAACCCATCTCATACAGTCTACAACTGTTGTTATCCAGCAGATCAAGTATACTACAGCCAAGCAGGACCATCTCTTTGATGATATCCAGTAAGCAATTACACTACAGAGTGAGAATCTTAAGAAACAGTGAGTGGTAAAACAAACTCACTCTAAAAGTAGAGCAGACCTGTAAGTCCATGCAGTGCAGATGGAGGCAGAGTAACAGATCGGGGCCTGGACAAATAACTTCTGCATTCTTGGGCTTCCTGAGATGGTGAAAGGATCGAAAGAGCTGAAGACATAGGGCTTAACTCCTGGATGATAAATGTCCTGCCCCTTACTATCTCCCACTTTTTCCGAGTGCTATACCCTTAAGTTATTGTCCCAAAATCTCCTTCTTGCCCTCTCCCTCTCTCTCTTCTTCCTTCTGCCTATCCTAAAACATTATCTCTTAACCTCTTAATACTAATCCTCCATTTCCTTATTTTTTCTCCTTCTACCAAGTTTTTTTTTCAAATATATCTCATAGCTCTTAGATGACATTGCTATTAATTAATGGTATTCTATTCAGATGTTATACCTCTGTTGATTACTTATATATCTCTGTTTACTATGTTCTTTATGCAATGTTGGAATTTGTTTGGAGCATTTCTCCCTGCGCCTCCTCTGCAAAGGAGCAGCTTTCTGCCCAGTCAGACTATCATGGTAAACATGCAAAAAATAAATAAATCAAAATTAGGTATTATAGACTGTGGAACAACTCCCTGTTATCAAGAGAGTGCTCATGATGCAGTATTGAAAGGCAAATTCCCCTCTATACTAGACATTTCATTTACATTTAGATTTTAATGACAAGCAGCTATCTTGAAAAGGGTCAGAGATTAAAACAATACCTGAAAATTGCAGGCCACACTGTATGCATTATTCCTGATTATAGTGCAGCCCTTTTGTTAGATATAAGTCCTTTGCTCCTTACTTGAGATGGCCATGGGAATTGGGATTTGGGATTACATTAAACTACCTGGTCATGCTTCAGTTAACCAAGAGCACTCAAACTTTTAATTTTTTTTCTAGCTATTGATACAGAAGCTTTTTTAAGGGACTAAGAGGTGGCACAGAAGAAACAATCATATATAGTGTTCATCAAAGCAAATGCCAGCACTACATAAAACAAACACAGGCAGTACCCCAACAATAGTGCCATTGTCAACTACCCAGCAAGATTAAAAGGAAAGCAATAGTTTAGCTCCTCTCTAAATTTGCAAATTAAATGGGAACAAAATGAAACTGTTTTCTTGTCTACACCCTAGGCATCCAAGTTCTGGATAACATTGTACCACTGGAAGACGATAATGGGATGGACTTTGGGAGTCCGGAGTTCCCCAATGAGGACATCCAAGAGGTAGAATTCAGCTGGATAGAAGCACCTGTTTCTCCTACTACCAGCCCAGATCTTCAGCGTCACTGGCAGAATGAAGAAAACCTGGCAGCAGCCGCTTACAGGTGGACTTTGTAATTTGATTGGGGCATGGGTATTGGCAAATGTTACAAATTGACTTACTGTGTTGATATTATGTAACTTAAACTAGTGTGTGTGTGTGTGTGTGTGTGTGTGTGTGTGTGTGTGTGTGTGTGTGTGTGTGTGTGTGTGTGTGTGTGTGTGTGTGTGTGTGTTTAATGTAACATTGGTCTTTTATTATAGCAATAACTGTTGCAGCATAATTGTGGACAATGGTAATAGTATTTGGGGGGGTTAGGCTCACTACGTGTCAGTGGAAATACTGTTTTAACAGAAGCGAGCCACATCAATATATATAGATATATAGATATATATATATAGATATATATATATATATATATATATATATATATATATATATATACACAAAATTTTGTATAATACATTGTGGATCACACCACCCGAGTCACTAGATATGGAGAATGCTTGATTTGCACCCTAACACATTTTATCGATGGGAATGCTGGAATGAAATGTCATGTCATACATTTGAAGTATGATTCTCTTTCTGAATGGCTGGAAATTTTAGACAATGCTTTCTTTCATTCTAATTTTTTTACACAAGTTGAAGACAGCATAATAGGATGATAGAACATATGAATGCCAATCACTCACCGATTAGGACGATCTACAGAGCTGGGATGTTGTTTCTATACTGGATATTGCTAGATAAGGTTAAAATGGAATCACATAAACATCAGGTTTCTCATATGGGTAGTTTCATCTGATTCCAAGCGGCTGCTTAATAAGAGTCATTTGGTTAAAGTTTGTACTTTATCAGCCTGCCACTGTATTGTTCTTTTTATATTTATTTATGATATTTGGCTTGGTACACATATACATTATTTACTTATCCATCACTACGGATGCCAAACAGTAGATCCTAAAACAAGGCTTGGCCATCACTAGAAACTTTTGGAAGCCAATGACCCACTATATTGAGTGGGCTTCTCAATGTTAGAGGTATACATTGTGGTAGATATTGCTTTTAGGAGTCCTTGTTTCTTTCTAACAGAAAAAACTGACAATACAGAGACAACATTGAAATACCACTTCACTTCTACTGGCATCATGGAATGTGAAAGGCATCTGGACATACCATAAGGCCAAGGCAGTTATTGTGACAAAGAAAGTCTCAGATGATGTTACTACAGGAAACAAAACTAAAAATGAATAATAATGAAAACGTGATATCTAAGCTCTGGCAGAGACAGGTATCATACCTCTCAACTGTACAGATTTTTGCAGAATGTCCAGATTTTTGCCTCATATTTTTGGTCCATTTTGCATAAAATTGTTGCTTTCTGGCAAACCAGTGAGAGATTATTTTAGAGTGAAGTTAGAAAATAATGGCAGATATTTGAATTTCAAGCTTCATTCCCTTCACAAAAGTCATGCTAATGAAAAACCTGTTATTCTATCAGCTTTCTAAGTTTGTAAGAAATATTTAAAAATTGTCTCCATTTTTGGACCTTTGTCCCACTTTTATAAATGGCTTTGTTTAGATTTCTTGGTCTAAGGGGTTGAGAGGTATGGTTCATTTTAACAGTGCTACCTCAGTAAAGAGAGGTGTAGCCATAATGATTCTTCCATCATTGCAACATAAGGTGGAGGAAGGGTTTAAAGATAAGGAAGGAGAGTGGATTATCCTTAAATTCAGATGGTTCAACCAATTAATGTTGTTAATAAATTTTTGTGGTCCCAACAGTGACATTCACCTTGGTTAGATCTAATCACTAAAATAAGACAATATTGTCTTGGATGGCTAGATCGAACTGCAGTAGGCCTTAACCAGTGCTCTAATACAATGGCCTTATTAGAAGAAATATGTACTAAATGGGGACTAATGGGCAGATGGAGAGCGATGAACCCCACAAATACTGAGCATGCTTGCCTGAGATTTCAGCTAGATATAGCTAGCAGATCCAATATCTTTTTATACCACAGCAGCTCCTTTCCATGATAGAATAGGTGCATATTATTTCTACTGCCTTGTCAGATCATAACCTGTTTGATTGCTCCCTCACTATAAACCACCTGGGAAAGTTTATTTTCCAGTGGAGGTTATACTTACTGTGGCTGCAGCTGGGGGATCATAGGGCCTCTGTTAAATCATGGATAGAGTCCTTTTCTGGACCAGCCACATCATTCTGAACTCTGATATTACTAATATTTGGGTGTCATTTAAATGTAGATTTAAATATTGGTGTTTACAGCTCACTGCAGCTTGTGCTGATAATTACACTTTGTCCATATAAGGGCAAATGGGAAAATATACGCTATATCATTGGGCTAGACTTATCAAATCCCAATAGCTCTTGGCAAAGACATATCAAGAACAGGCTAAGGAATTAACTGTCTCTCACATTTATAACCCTATGGATGATATTACAACATATCCTGTAAAAATCAAACAGATCTTTCTACAGAAGCTTCTTAAGCTTTGACCCTGTCTTAGAAAAGAGGTACTTTCAAAAGAAAAATTATATATTAAATCCTTAAATTTGTGAGGAAACCCAGAAAGACATAAAAATGCATTAGCTGCACCAGTACAAAGGAAGGAGATAGTTAGGGCTATTCAGAAGATGGCCAAGGATAAAGCCCCTGGACCAAATGATTTGCCAATCAACTTCAAAAAGGAATATCATTTGCAGCTCATAGATCCCGTGCTTCAATACTACCAAGGGGCAGAATTAGTCGGAGATTTTCATTGAGATGCTTTAGAGGCAAAAGTAATATAAATCCCTAAACCACAGAAAGATATGCTATGGCCATGCTGTGGCCTGGTAATTACAAAGCTATCTACCTCCTTAATGCGGGTAGTAAGATCTAAGCCAAAACATTAGCCACTAGGCTTACAATCTTCATGTCAGAGATTAATCCTCTAATTTTTTTTTTTAATAGGAGCAGAGGCTCAGACCTTATATGTCTCTGGAAGAACATGCAGACCTGGGCCCAACATGCCCGCACAATAGCTTCCACCATATTAATAAATATCCATAAAGATTTTAACTCAATTAACTTGGGATTTCTGTAGGATATCTTAGAAGAATTTGACTTTTTGGAAGATTTTCTAAGGAACTGTTTATTATTATATACCCACCATGTGGCCAGAGTTGAGACTGCTGGAACCCAATTTTCCCCAATTAATATATATAAGGACATAAGGCAGGAGCCCTTTCATATCTTTTTATCCTAATGGTGCATACACAACAGGTTCTCAGAGTACAGGTTTAAAGTGCCTAAGCAAACCCATTCCCTCATGTTCATTCGCAGACAGCTACATGTTCTGGTTCTGTTACCCATGATCATCGCTCCCACATATCCTTGAACACATCAGTACCTATACTGAATAGTCAAGGCTAGAAGTTAATTTACAAATCTTCAGTGTTTTCACTATCAAGCTGGGCAGAGAGTGAACTAGACAAGTGAATTAATAGCTCATTAAAATTAAATAACTAATATGCATATATGGGCTTACATTTTAACTAATCCAGAAAATATATTGCACTGCAAAGGGTTCCTATCACGAAATCGAAGAGGCTGAACATCGAACAGCTTTAACGTCAGAAATGTCATTCAACTATGTGCTTTTTGTGAGATCGCAGTACAGTGAAGATCAGAATATTTGCCCTTTCCTCACTGTAGTGTGATCTCAGAGTTGGTATATATAATTAACAGAGGAGGCAGGCACAACAGTGACTTCGAGGTCCGGCATTTTCAACCTTTAAGCCGTTCAATGTTCAGTGTCTTCAGTGTTGTAATATAGACCCCACTACAACACTTATGACTTCTAAACTCCTGACTTGAAAACTCATATACCTCACTTTCCTAACCAGTTTTGTTTGTATCTAGACCTCTTCCACACTTCACTAGATTGAATGAGGTGAACACATTTAAAAAATGATGTTTGATTATCTTTGTCAAAGCCAGATACCTAGGATTTTGGAGCGGAAGATGTATAAACTACTCAAGTTGGGAACCGGGTTTCCCTCATATTTAGGGTATTGGAGTAGCAATAATTGGTAAGTAATATTTACAGAGCAGACAAAAGTTCCTTTGGTATGAGATGGAATTCGACCTTCTTTTGAGATATTCTGCATGTACATTTCTAAACATTTCCATCAAGGTATAGGATCTGAGCAGACTAGAAGACTGGTTTGAGGATACTGTTTGTCTTAACTTGTCTGCATTAAAAAACTTCACTCACTATGGCAAGGGTCCAGAATTTGTATGAATCTTGGGTACAAAATATCCTATGGTAGCAATATTTTCGAATGAAATAAGTTCCAAGCCAGTCCCAGCTCCACTGCCTCCTTTGGGTCAATGTGAAACCTCCGACACCCTGAGGCTATGTTACAAAATGTACATATTTAAAAGTTAAAACTCTTCACTGCTAGATCTGATGAAGTCTTCAAATGAAAGTGCTTAAGTAAGATAAAGCCAAATTATCTGAGAAGAATGGGCAGCCTCAACCTTGTTTTCTGTGTTTGTAGGAGACTAAGTAATGGTATACTATTTGCTTAGCTCTTCTGGATGTGCATGGTTTTGGCCTGCTGAGATCTGTATGAACAGGAAGTGACCTAACTGTTGAAAAGGGGATTATTGCCCAAAATTGAAGTCCTAAAGAGACTGAGGTTAGAACCTACTCGGAGATACATACACCATTTTGTTGAAGTTACTAAGAGCATGGACTTGCACAACTTAAATATAGATATAATGGTTTCCCTTTTGTATATTTTGCATCTCTTTGTTTTTATTATTCCATGTTGTACTCTTTCACAAGCATATCAAAAAAGGTGTGAAAATAAAGGATCTTTCTTCTATCATTTGCTTTTGTAACCTACAAATACATGTTGCATTCATTTCAAATTACTTTTCAGCATGCACATGAAATATGTCACTCCTAATGTTTCATTAGAAAGCATCTTAAGTTAAATTTTGAGTATACTATGTACTTTACACTGTTTTGAAAGGTATTTTACTCACAAAAAGATCAAAGAGACCAGTATTATTGTGCATATCCCATTACACATACAATAGATGAAATCTGGAGTTTACCATTGTTGCTAGTTTTAACAATAGCAAATATTGCTACACTTACAGTTTTGCATAGCCTTGTGTCATTTCCCCCATTCTGCACATCACTTTTCTGCTAACAATGCTAAAACATACAGGGCTAAATTAATGAAAGCGCCAGGACATGTAAACAGAAGTACACAAGTCACACTCCCTTTCTTCAGTTCAGCAACCACTCTTACACTATGCAGCACTGACCTCCAACACAGGGGATGTGCAGCACTGCAAAGGTTTGGCCCTGTGGCTATAGGATTGCTACCTTTTCAGAGATGAAAAGTGGGGCACAGAGGTGTAGCCAGATATATGATGCCAAACTGGGTGTGGCTAAGACTTACTGTAATAAAAGGCAGAAATAAGTGCATTATGCCAGAGGTATGTTGACTGCCCGGCCCACAGAAGCTATGGGGTTCTAGATACTCTGAGATGCATTTTAGACATTTTTTCCAACCTTTTATAGGATCATAAGAGCATAGGAGGTTACCAGGCTAACTGTCCCAGGGCCCTTACAAGCCTAGCTAAGTTCAACCCATGTTCCCAATGGTGTCTGATTCAAGCAGACACTATCAGCACCTATTGCCACTGTCCAAATGGGACACAGGTGAATTTCTGGTTACCCATCCAGTCATCCAAATGGTCCTTAAATAGGGCCAATGAGGGGCTTTGTTTAACATGAATAGGAAGCTTGTTCCAAAGGTGAGGCAACCTCTGTGAGACAAATCTGTGTCTCCAGCAAGTTCTGTTGATGTCACGTACCAGGTTAAGGTCCTTTGAGAAAGTGTCCCATGTGCCATTTGACTTGCAAATGTGCAGCATTTCCATCAATGATCACTCCCAGTTTGCAGCAATCAGCAAACTTTGTCAGCCACAGTCCATTAGTTTTAGCTGTACTTTGGAGAAGTAGATTCTGAACAGTAAGGGTCCTAGAACCAATCCCTGTGGAACACCACTGGTTACAGGTCTGCTGGAGGAGGTGGAGTCCCCTATTTTGACTGTCGAAGATCTATCAGTAAACCAGTTTGCAACCCTCCTGACAATATATGGGTTGAAACAAAGCTGGGTCAGTTGATCAACGATGCCCGAGTAGGGGATTGTGTCAAAGGCCTTGACTAAGTCTAGGTAGACTGTATGCATAGATTTGCCCTCATCTAGGGCTTTGGTAACTGTCTCGAAGACATATACCAAGTTTAACAGGCCTGATCTCCCCTTGACAAAGCCAACCTGGGTGGCGTCAAGCATTTGAAGATTTCCTACACCTTATTAATAAGGTCCATGATGATTCATTCATTCCATGGCCTTGCAGATGAGGCTGGTAAGGCTAATGAGTCTGTAGTTCCTGGGGTCCATGGATGCACCCCCTCTGTGCAAAAGGATGACAGTAGCTGTTTTACATTCCACTGTGATAAAGCCATTGCTTAGGCTGTGATTGCAAAGCGTGCTCAATGGTGATGCTAATTCCTGTTTTGACCTATGTAGAACACAACCCGGGATGTTGTCTGGTCCCATAGAGGCTGTGTTTTTGGCATTTAAGACCTGCTCCTCAGAGATACTAGGCAGGGGACAGGTGTTTCAGATGCTTTGGGGTATATGTGACTGGGACAAGGGAGTGAAGTTTTCAATGAACATGTCAGACAGCAGGTTTGCTATATGGACTGGTTCTATATATGTAGTACCATTAACTACGAGTTCAGCACAAATCTGGGCCTTACCTGTGAGGTTACGGATGAAACCATAAAATACCTTGTGGTTATCCTTAGTTAGGGAAGCTTTGTAGGACTTCACTAGGAATCTTATTTGCTTGTTTGAGTTGAGGAGGGCTTGTTTCCAGTTTTGAGACCATTCTTTCCTGCTCTTAGACAGCAATTTCTTTCTCCTGTTGTATATCCTATTAATGGCAGTTTTCCACCAGGCAGGTTTGTTTTTCCTTTAAGATCTTGCTTTGGTTCGATAGGAGGGCTAGAGTCAATACAGTTGTACAGGTGCTTGTATAAAGCATTGGTGTATAACTCAGCATAGGTGTCTATTCCACCATTGGGGGGAGGGGCTGTCAAGCTTTTTATGCCTTCACATTGGAGGCCTTGGAGAAGTTTTTGTCTAGTTGTTGTTAAGGGGGTCTTATGTTATAGTTACTTCTAGCTAGATATTTGTGTTCAGATTTCACCAGGGATGGCCACACACTGATGGTGGTGCAGTGGTCTCCCATATAGGTGAATACCAGGTCCAGGATGTTTCAGCCCCTTGTGGGTGTGTCAACCAGCTGATCCAGGACATCAGAGTTAACGAAGTCCAGGAACCTCTGCGCAAGTGAGTTAGAACATGTATAATTTGCACAGTCTATGGACGGGTAATTAAAGCCACCCAAACCCAGGGTGTTTGGTTTTATCTAGATTGACTTAAGTAGATCCGAGTAGGCTGAGTGGATGTCCTGATTCATGGAGGGGGTACTATAGCTGTCAATGACCTGAAGATGGTCTTACCTACAGTCAATTGCACCTGGAGTAACTCAAGGGAATCATACTGTTTAACCAATCTAGAAGTGTATCCATCTTTAATGAATATTGGTACACCTCCTTTAGTTCTCACACCTTCAGTTTGTGGTTTGAACATCTGGAAGGAAATGTAACCTGATATAGCTGGGGTGCTCTCCGCTGTCTTAAACCAAGTCATAGACTCCTAGTGTTTAGCAGCATAACCTTGAGGTTGTTTTTTAGAAGGTATTTTTACATTGTTTTTTTTTTGTTCTTGTGACATTTCCTTAAAAAAGACACTATGGGGATGGCAACAGCCTTAGCCAGTAACCAAAATTCCAGGGGTGACAGATGAAGACCATCTCCGGCAAAGCAAAGTGGTCTGTCAACCATGTCATGCCAGGCTGACAGACACTGGATCCCCTTTGAATTACACCAGAAACTAAGCCAATTGTTGAAGTCAATCATTTCTGTTTGTATTGAGGTATCATTCTAGGTGAAGGCAAAATGCTGCTTAAGGCTAGGGACATACCTGCCAGAGACACATAATCTGAGAGCTCACTTGTCTCTCTTCATATAGTCCAGTGAGGTATGTCTCAAGTTGTTCACACCAACATGGACTATGACAGAGTCATAACTTAATTATATATTCATGGCTCTCAATATGTTTGTTCTGATATATTCAATCCAGTCTGAAAAAAGACCCCAAATTAATAAATCATTTTTTTTTCCATATCATTAAGTTTTTGATGCCCATCCTTTGAAATTTCTGTGTAACCACGATTCTGTCTATGAGAGTCATAACAGTCCCTGTTGTTGACAGACTTCAGTGCATGCCACTGATTCTAAAGACAACCACAAAGCATTCTATAGCTATGTCAAGAATCTCAATGGCAACACTCAGATCTGCTCTGAGTTACAGCACAATCGCACTAAATATACAGAACCAACTGATATTGCCAATATCCTGGCAGATAGATTTAGTGCTAACTTTACCCCCCCCCCCCCACCCTCTAAAGGGCCCATCTCTATACTGGAAGAATGCAAAGTTCCTGTAATCATGGCTGCACAGGTAAAAACCACACACTCCAAAGCCAAGAACACAGCATCCATGGGACCTGACAGCATCCCAGGCTGCATTCTACATGAACTACAGAAAAAAACTGGCACCTCACCTAAGTACCATGTTCAATCATAGCCTCACCTCAGGCTTTCTGCCCACTGAATGGTGCACAGAGATGGTTATCCCACTCCACAAAGGGGGAGTCACCACGGACCCTGGGAACTACTGCCCCATTAGCCTGATGAGCCTGGTCTGCAAGGCCATGGAATGTATCATCATGGAACTTATAAATGAAGACATTGATAATCTCCAAACTCTGGACCCCACCCAGTTCGGGTTTGTAAAAGGCAGATCATGTCTCCTAAACCTGATAGACTTCTTTGAAACACTCACCAAAGCCATAGACGAGGGTAAGGGGGTTCACACAGCCTATCTAGATCTCGCCAAGGCTTTTGACACCATCCCCCATTCTGGAATTATAGATAAACTCACTAAACTAAGTATAAATCCCTATGTCACAAGATGGGTTGCCAACTGACTCACGGACAGAATCCACACTGTGAAAGTAGCAGACTCCAAATCTGACTTCAGACCAGTGACAAGTGGAGTACCACAGGGTTCAGTCCTGGGTCCTCTCCTGTTTGGCATCTACTTCTCTGAATTACAGGCTAACACAGAAGGTCTTTGGCTAATGAAGTTTGCAGATGACTGCAAACTAGGAGCCATAATCGAAACTCCTAATGATGTAGGCATCCTACAAAAGGACTTCACTGAGACAGATGCCTGGTGTCAAAGCCATGGCCTCAAGCTCAATGCCAAAAAGTGCATTATTGTCATCCCCTTTGGTAAAAACTCTGTACCTATGAACTACCACATAGGCAGTAGTCTACTTAACACCGAAAATACGATAAGAGGCCTTGGGACACAGGTGGACAGTAGTCTCTCCTTTGATAATCACATCACCACAGTAGTCAGAAAATCCTTCTACATGGCACAAAAGATCTCTCATCCATGAAAAAAGAGGTAATTGTTACCCTCTACTCGCCACTCATTAGACCCATTATAGAGTACAATGCCCCTTTTGGTATGTACTTCACAAGACATCTACAACAATTGGAAAGGCTGCAGAAATATCTCACAAAGAGGATTACTGGCCTCAAACAGATGCCTTACGCAGACCATCTCAAAAAATTCCAGCTTTACTTCATCACATATCGCCTATTCAGAGGCGATCTCTGCCTAACATACAAAGCTATGTCAAACCCAGAGCTGTCCCAATCCCTCTGAGCTACAAGCTATAGGGACCTAAACCTTGTCACCACAATAAACAGAACATGCTGGAGGGATAGATTCCTGTCCCAGAGACTTCCCATACTCTGGAACAGACTACCTATCTATATCAAACAAAGCTCGTCATTCGCACTCTTCAAGAAAAATCTTGATGATTGGATGGGAAATAGGAAATTCACCCCAGGGATCACTTCTGTGGCTCTGCTTGACAGGGGCACAGGAAAATAATTTTCTTGGGTGGCGAAAGCCAGGGTACCTTTTTGGCTAGGCTTATATAGGCTTATATAGAACTCACTGATGGAGCACCAGCAGAGTACTAAGGGAAATTTTGCAGGCAAACGTGTTTGCATCTGTAGCCACCAACAGTGCCCACTGCTGCACGGCAATGCACATTGCATAAACGTAGTGCTATGTAGCACACTATCACAAACTGATATAAATGAATTAACCAATAAAAAAGCTCAAAACTGAGCCCTGTTTCAGCATCCTTCAATCAAATGAGTTCTAACTGCACACTCCTGCCACTGGGGTGCAGGGGAACCCTTCTCTAACAAAAGATGACCCAGTTTAATGCTCAAGTTATGCAAACAGAACCAGATTCATCCGATCTGAATCTAGCCTATGCTACAGCAAACAAAGTGCAGCAACTTCAGAACAAAAAAAAAATTCAAATAAGCAGTGATATGGTATCAATGCAGTTCAAAAGTGCAATATACAGTGAAAAATTCTACTTAAGTTTGGCAGAGATCAGCAGATGACTTGGATTTGCTTATTTAGCAAATGAGAGCAAACTGATTTAAACAAATTAACCAATAAAAAAGCTCAAAACTGAGCCCTTTTCCAGCAACCTTCAATCAGATGAGTTCTAACTGCACACTCCTGCCACTAGGGTGCAGGACAACCCTTTCCAAATAAAGATGGCCTGGCTTAGTGCTTGAGTTATAGGATCATAGGAAGTTACTAAGCTATTGGCCCTGAGGCCCTTACAAGCCTAGCCAAAAATTTAGCCCATGTTCTGACAAGTTAGCGCTCGATGCCCTTGTCCAGCAGTGACACAGGTGGAATCCCATGGGTATGTTTTCTGTTCCCCATCCAGTTATCCAGGTTGCGCTTAAAAAGGGTTAATGAGGTACTTTGCTTGATGTGGAGAGGGAGTCTATTCACAGAAGGAGGAAGCTCTGGGACACAAATATGTCCCACCAACAAGTCCCATTGATATCACAGGCCAGGTTGAGGTTGTGCGTATGGGTTACTTGAGTGGAATTTGACTTGCGGATATGCAGCAGTCCCATCAAGGCGGGGACTGAGATTGCTTTGTATGCCAGACAGAGGTCACCTCTGAGTTGTCTATATGAAACTGAGTAGAGGGACAGGGTTTTTAGCCTATCTGTGTAGGGTAGATGTATGAGGCCCTGGACTTTCCTGGTGAGGAACCTATGTGGTCTGTCCAGCTGATGCATGTGCTTTGTGAGGTATATGCCAAAAGGGACATTGTAATCAATAATGAGTTTTATAAGAGAAGAATACAGGGATGTTGTGATCTCCTTGTTTCTGGATGAGATACCCTTACTAATGAGGTGGTCCACATAGAAAGCTTTCTGTACAATGGAGGCAATATTTTGGTCAAAAGTCATTTACTATCAACCTGGGTGCCCAAATCCCTCACGACTGATTGCATGCTTAGGACTTTGTTATTATTGTGATAATTTGTGGGGATGTCACTCTTCCAAAGGGGATGATGATGCATTTTTTGGCATTCAGTTTGAGGCTGTATTTCTGGCACCAGTCATTTGTTTGGGTGAGACCCTCTTGGAGGATGTCCCCATCACTAATGGAATTGATGACAGCACCCAGTTTGTAGTCATCTGCAATACAAACAGAACTAGATTTAGCAGGTCTGAATCTAGTCTATGCTAAGGCAAACAATGTGCAACAATTAAAAAAAAAAACAGTTAAAATAAGCAGTGCTATGGTAAAAAAAGTGAAATATGCAGTGAAAATTCTACTTAAGTTTTGCATAAATCAGCAGATGGCTTGGATTTGCTTATGTAGCAAACGAGAGCAAAATGATATAAACAAATTAACCAATCAAAAAGCTCAAAACTGAGCCCTGTTCCAACAACCTTTAATCAGACGGGTTCTAACTGCACACTTCTGCCACTAGTGTGCAGGGGAACCCTTTCCAACAAAAGATGGCCTGGTTTAGTGCTCAAGTTATACAAACAGAGCTGGAATCAGCAGGTCTGAATCTAGTCTATGCTAAATGTTGTGCTTACTTTTCTTATTTATTTCATGCACTCTCTCTTTCTCTCTCTGGCATCCTTCTTTCTCTTCTACGCTTTTGATCCAATGAAGGGCTGAACAAAAATCATGATTAAGGTAAGAAAGTCTTTCTAGGAAGAAATAAAATCTGCTTATGGTTTAATAAGAGATGCCATCTAGTGACCATGAATAATAAATGCATATTGATGTAAAACCTGCTGTTGCTTTTTTGTAAGTAAATCACAAGGACTACAGTCAGTAATGCCAGATATTATAGTTTCATACTTCTCATTGTTTGGAAAATACATCTTAATACAAAACCTGTTGTTCTTACTTTACTTATTCATCTCTCTCTCTCTCTCTCTCTGGCACCCTTCTTTTTCTTGCTGTCTCTCACTCTTATTTCATAGTGTCTCTCTCTCTTTCATATTCACTCTCTCACTCACGCACTCTCTCCCATAGTCCTTCTGTCTCTGTCTATCTCATATTCTTAGTTTTTTCTTCTCTCTCTCCCTCCCTCCGACTGTATTTCTGTCTCCCACTTCGTGTCTTACTCTGCCTTTTTCATTCTCTCACTAACCACAAGTCACCATCGCCATAGAATCATGGTCAACAAAAATAACTTATTAAGAAATTAAATTTTTGGTTCCTCTCTCTCATTCCTATCCCTTCCTGATCACCAGCATACGCAAACAGTGGTGCTATATACTGATAGTGGCAACATACAGCAACCACAATACCTCTCTACTGTCCCTGATTTTGTCACATATTGTTGAAAGGTCTCTCAGACTGTATGATTTTCTGGTCAATCTGTGAATACTGTGGAATACAGTCAGTCAGTAATACCAGGCCAGACACTGTATAGTTTTATTCTACTTATTGGTCAGAAATACATGTTGATGGAAAAAATGCTGTTCTATTATCCTCTTGTGAGAACTACAGTAATACTTAGAAAATCATCCCTGATTAAGGACCTTTGTCCCCCTTATTCTTTGCCTTTGACCCTGATGTTTAGTAAGGTGTGCAGATCTTTAAAACATAGCTCTAAGCCTTTCATCTCAAAGATGAGGAGCACTGCCTCTCGTAATATAGAACAAAGAGGGAAAATGGGGAAAAGCTCGCTAATAACTTAAATTAGGAAGCTCACAGGAGAGTTAAAATTCATTCATTCATTTACACTTATAAAAAGTTATTTTGATGAACTGATATGTTTAATATCCTAGACCCTGAAATGCAGCTAATATGATGCTGGTGCTCTGCCCACAGCCCCACCCTCCAGCCATGCTGTCCAGCCAATCACTAATGTAAATTTGACTACCAGACCTAACGGTGAACAACCAACAAATCAATAATGTGCAAAATGTCTAAGAATTTTTACAGTGAGAGAAAAAATAAAATAACATACAAAATACTAAGTTACGTTTACATGTTCCTTCAGCATGCAGCTTCAGTACAAGAATGCAGGCTTCAAAATAAATCTTGCCCACATTAACCATGAGTGGGGAAAAACTCCTGGTTTGCCAATTTTAACATTTATTTTGCGGTAACACTAGCAAACTGGGATATTTCCTTTCCCAGTCATAGTTAATGCAGGTGGTGGGACACAAAATACTGAGCCATGCCTGTCCATCTCAAAACGGTACAGGTGACAACTTGAAGTGGCTGTGCTGAATGCTAAGGAGGCATTCCAGGGCTAGAGGCTTATTTTAATTAGCCATGTGCTCTCTCCCTGGAACTGCCTCCAGGAAGGCATCTACATGGCTGAGCAATTCAAGAAAGTGCTCGGCCATATAGATCAGCATGGCCATTTCCACCATATCACAGTTGTAAACATGGCCAAAAGGCTGAGTCTAACCACAGACCATGAACATGGTGGGGGAATCACTTCACACCAGGGCTTACTTTTAAAGTGGTATAATGGCACCAACATCAAATGGGGATCAGAGGTGTGGGGAAACCATTGAACACCGGAGATTCATCTTAAAAGTGCTATACCAGCAACAATGTTACTATAGGGATTAGTGGTGAGGGGTTACACTAGGCCACTGGGGAATACATGCTGTAATGGCACCAATGTTGCTGTGGGTAGCAGGAGTAGGGGATCCATACTTTAAAGTGGTGTAATGGGATCATCATTATGACAAGGATCAGGAAGGTGGTGGAATCACTGGACACCAAGGAATATATTTTAAAGTGCCACAGTGGTACCGACAGTAGTATGGAGATCGGAGGTTTAGGGAAACCACTGGACACCAGGGATAAAGTGAAGTGTTGTAATAGCATTAAAGAATTACTTAAAGAATTACAAGGGTAGGGGGGACAATATGAGGGTAAATAGGGCAGGGTCAGGTACAGGGACTGTGTGTGTGTGTGTGTGTGTGTGTGTGTGTGTGTGTGTGTGTGTGTGTGTGTGTGTGTGTGTGTGTGTGTGTGTGTGTGTGTGTGTGTGTGTCTGTGTGGGTGTGTGCCTGCCTGTCTGACACTGTCCTGAGAGAATGACTGGAGGAAGATATCACTGCCTACATGAGCAGCAGGTTACTACCACCATTTGCGGATCGGCCATGATCTGCACACAGCAGTAGTAATTGCAGTAGTAACAGTGATTCAGAAAACATACAAATTAGCCAATAATGAGACCTCACCTCATCATGGTTATTATGTTTCTGAATTGCATATTGCCACATCTTGCTGGAAGGGCCTTACAGCTTGTGCTAGGATCTTTAATGGATTCCCAGGACAGTGTCAGACATCTTAAGGCTGTTTTTATCATGACTGACTCAAAAATTGTAGATGGCATCACTGACACTGCAGTTCAATCTAATTTGAAGTCAAAAGAAACAATTATCTTAAGTAGATTTCTCATTAATGCCACTATGGGAGCTCTAAAGATCCTTTGTTTTACATAATCATGCAGAGTTTTAAGTCTTCTGCAAAATTAAAAAAAGTGGCCTTCCTTGCTTCAGTCTATCTTAGCAAGAAAATCTAAAACAAGCATATGTTTCAACTCCACATCTTTTAAATTAGAGATAAGGTTTAAAATTAAGAAGATTATGTAAGTGTGCTGGATTGATCTTTGCAGTGTGTTTTAAGTTTCAAGAAATTTGAGCCAACAGCATCCAAATGCAAATGCAGTTTCTAATAATAAGGTGATGTACTTTTGTCCCCTCCTGCCTGAAGAGCTTCAGCCCCCACCTCCTTGAGACCAAACTTCTAGAGGGACTGTCATCCAAGCAGCTGTGAGAGTGCTTTACATCTCTGGCACAACTTCCTCCTTCTGCATGCTTGTCAAGGGGAAGGGAATCCCATCCCTTGTTCCAGAAAGTCTGGCTTCCCTGGCAGACCATAGACCTTTGGAGAACATTCAGTGACCTGTGATCATATTAAGTGGTGGCTATTGGGATGTTTCTACTATACATGCATACAAATATTTCAAGAACAGGCAATAATTACCTTCTAGCTTGCCAATATACCCAAACAGTTGTTCACATAGTAAGTGGCCAGGCTGATCTTAAAAATATCTAAACTAGTGCTTGCTTTAATGTAATTTGGTAGTCTATTCCATGCATCAGCTACTTTCTCAGAGAACCAATTAGTGCACTTCTCATTCCTATGGAATCTTCTAGATACGTTGTCTGGTGATTTTCTTCTGCTTTTGATAACCCCAAACATTCCTAGATATAGTTGTCTCTAACTGCCCAAATACCTGAATAAGGTCTCTTCTTAAATATTTATATCAAACATTGCATAAATTCAGATATTTCAGTTTTTTAGAATAACTTACATTTTCACATCCATGGATGCTGTTTGTATATTTCTGCTGTACTGTTTCCAGTTTACTCATGCTTGTTTTCTTATAAGGTTTCTATACTGTTATTCCATACTCAAGTTTGGGTCTAATGTAACTAACAAAAAATTACTTTATCATTCACAAACTCCTAGATTTTATAAATCGTTTTATACAACCTATAGTTCTATAACTATCATTAACCAATTGGTTGATATGATTAGAAAAAACTCAGAGCTGGATTTCCTCAATTGTCCAGGTCCTTAAATGAATCTATACTTTTAATCACGGTGTACTATATTAAATATTTGCCTTTTAATTTATGTCTTCCAAATTCCATATGCTTAGTTATTGATGTATTTTCAGAAGATTATTCTCTTTTGCCCAAATGGTCAATTTAGTCAAATTCTTTCATAGGCAAGCCCTATCTGTAACATATATAATTCGTTCACCCATTTCCAAGTCATCTGCATACAGACTGTAGAACATCTCAGATGAAAAAGAAAGATCTGAAAGATGCAATCTAAATAAGTATGGGCCTAAGAAAGAGCCCTGTGGGACACCCTGACTGTAACCTTAAATTCAACCTGTCCAATTGCTGTATGACACTTGCCACATCCTGTTTGTAAGCCATGCAGCTATACATCTTATTAAGAGTACATCAATTCTTCTAAAATATTGATCATTGTTTTGTGTATGACCCTATCAATTGCTGAAGTTAAATCTATATAAATTATATCACAGCACAATTTTCATTCATAGCTGTCATTATATTGTTATAGAACATCATGTTACAGGTGGCAATAGATATATTTTCAACATACGCATCCTGATATATGGTTTCAAATCTTAAACTTTCCAATTAGGACAATAATTTATCCAATATAACGTTCTCTATTATTTTTCCACAAAATGAACGTAAACCTATGGGTTTGTATGACTCTATTTGTCTGACTCCCCTTTCCCTTAAAGATAGGTTTAATGAGTACGTCTCCAATCTTGAGGAATCTAGTAAATAGCCAATGTAATCGTACTGTAAGTTCTTGCTGAAGTGTTCTCAGGTCATTGTTACTAATTCCATCTCCTCCGCTTTCTTTAGATCCAGTTTGCATATTTTTTTTTCAATATAACTTGATTTCAGTATCTGAGGTTACCTGGATGTCACTAGGACAATTTATCACCCCCTTTGTTGAGCCAAACTGCTTTGCATAAGATTTTATGAATATATCTATAATCTGTTGTATCTGAGAATAAATTTTACAATTTACACACAGTCTATCAATTTGCATGTCTTTACTACTAGCACATCTTGTTTCTATAAGATGGTTTCCTGTTATGCTCAATATCTTTATATATATTTTCTTCACATTTTTCTTGAACTTGTCTTACACTATGTTTAATTTATCAGCCCAGTTTGTTTATTTCAGTTTTCAAAGTCATAGTTCAACCTCTTTTCCATTTCTTATTTGTTTTGTGTTTCACCTTAATCAAGTATCTTGTTCTTATGAAATATATCCTCATGAAGTTGTGTTCCTAGATCCTGATGTTAAACATTTTTTTTTGCATTCAGGCAATTTCTCTTTCAAAACTTTCCACATTCCTTCTGCTGTTTTTTTCCACTGAATGCATCACTCCAATTAGTTTTATATAGTGACTTTTTTCTGTATAGTCTGTTATTAATATGTCCAGTGATTTAGACTTCAGTTTGGAAGAAATATCTAGTGCTATATCAACCTTTATAACCCCATGATCAGTGCACATCAACAGTGGTCAAACTTGACATGAAGTAACAGTAATTTCTTTAAGAACAACCCTATTGTTCGGCATCTACTTCTCAGAAATACAGGCCAACATGGGTGGACTTTGGCTGACAAAGTTTGCAGACGACTGCAAACTGGGCGCCATAGTGGAAAGTGCATCGGACACGGATATCCTTCAGAAGGGACTCACGGAAACAGATAGCTGATGCCAGAGCCATGGCCTGAAGTTAAACGCCAAAAAATGTATAGTCATACCCTTCGGGAAAAACAAGGTAACCCCAAGCTACCATATAGGTGGCAATCCACTAAGCACAGAAGAGGTTATCAGGGACCTGGGGACCTAGGTTGACAGTGGCCTTTCTTTTGACACTCACGTTGCTAAAGTGTTTAGAAAGACCTTCTACATTGCCCACTTGATCATGAAGGGATTCACATCCAGATCTAGTGAGGTCATCGTTCCCCTGTACTCTTCACTTATCAGACCAATGATCGAGTACAATGCCCCATTCGGGATGTATCTCACCCGACATCTGCAGCAATTGGAGAGACCACAAAAGTTCCTCACCAAAAGGATAAAGGGACTCCAAAATCTGTCATATGCTGCCAGATTGAAGAAACTCCAGCTCTATTCAGTCGCATACCGTCTGCTCAGAGGTGACATGTGCCTAACATACAAGGCCATGTCCAACCCGGAATTAATAGACATGCTCCACCTCAAAAAATCCAAATCCACCAAAACCACTAGAGCAAGCGACTTAAACCTTAGCACGGATATAAATAGGACGTGCTGGAGGGATAGATTTATCACTCAGAGACTCCCTATGCTGTGGAATAAAATCCCGGTCCATGTGAGGCAGAGCACCTTGCTGGCTCTGCTCAAGAGAAATCTTGACCTGTGGATGGGAGATCGTAGGTTTACCCCGGGAATCATCTCTGTGTCACTGCTGGACAGAGGCACAACAAACTAATGGGCACAGTATTTTTTCATATAAGGGGTGGCGTAAGCCTGAAACTTTGGGCTAGGCTTATAAATGCCTTAGGGCAGATAGCCTAGTATAAACCTATGAACCTATGAACCTATGTTCCATTCCCTGGTAGGCTTTTTTACAATTGGACACAATTGTTATTCCTGAACATAATTTGGAAATAATTTTCTCAATAATGTTGCTGAATCAATATTATTCCATTCTGTTTCTGGTAAATTTAAGTCCCCAGCCACCATTATTTTTCCTTCCTGTGTTTCATGTAAGAAATGAATTAATTCCTCTAACTCATCAACCTTTGACTTTGGTGGTCCATGCACTCCAAGGATTGTCATATGTTCCAAGGATGTCTTTATTTTCACAGTTACACAATCTACAGTATTGCTGTTGTCATTAAACACATAATAATTGCAGGTCTAATAACAATCTTTAATTTCGATCATAACACCTCAACTTGATTTTTTGTTAGAGTGTCTGTTACAGTAAAAATATTTATACCCTGAGACTCCCTATTACGCTGTCGCAGATGCAGGTTGTGGAATGCGTCTTTGTTGAACTGAAAAGCATGAAAAGGCAAAATAGCAAACTGGCTTTTCAGTGACTTCTTTCCCTGGGAAAGAATTTGCTTGGCCGCCTTTGCTACTTTGCCATTTTTGGCACTGTAGTGCGATCTCGGAGTTGGTATATTTAAGTAGGGGGGGTGTGGAGGGCACAGCCCCCTACGTCAGAGGGTGTGGGGGTGAAGCCCCTCACATTATGTAATGTTTTACAGTTTTAGTTTTTTTTGTTTGTTTTGGAACAGTGATTTTTTTCCCTTGGAAAAAATTGCTGTTCTGAGGTTTCGCTTACATGGGGTCGATTATGTGTCGTTTGCTCTTCTGAATGTGCAGTATCATAATATAGACCCTACCCTGACAGTACTGGTTTCCAGTAATTGTTCTTTAACCATGTTTCACAAACGATAACAACAAATCTTCCAATAAAAAAAACATTTAACCATGTTTCACAAACAATAACAACATCAATCTTGTGGGAACTTAGCAAACCTTCCTATAAAAAAATATTATTAATGATCCTAGCATTAACAACCATCAGAGATGCATTGAATGTTGTTATCTGTGAAATGTTAAATTTTTATCCTGGTAAAAATCCTGTCTTGTCTTTGTCACATATTGTAAAGTATCTGCTGCCAAAATTCTCTTCCCTGATCTTAACCTTAACTGTGGTGGCTGACATGACCACCTTTATCACCATAGGGATCTACTATACATTCCATGGATGCATGCATGCTTACACACACACACACACACACACACACACACACACACACACACACACACACACACACACACCACACATACACACACATAGCCACACACACACACACACACAAACACACACACACACACACACACACACACACACACACACACACACACACACACACACACACACACACACACACACACACACCACACATACATACACACACACACACACACACACATGCTCACATTCCAAGAACCGCTATCACTAGCTTGGGAGCACCAAGCTCATTTCCTCCCAGGCTCTTATTGGGGTGCAACTCTTTGCTTGCAGAAGAACAACTGGCCGCTAGGGAGGGGACCACCATTCCTCTTCCTCAGGATGGGCAAGCCATAAGCAACTCATTTTCCATCTTTCCCATCCAACTCTGCCAGTGTTCAAGGGTTACCCAAACTTGTGTCATCTGGGTCATAGTCAGGGTTTTATTCCCCTGTGCCACAGAGTTGGGACAAAAACTAAGGCATCAATTTTCAGAAGTATAGCTAAGGTGAAGTAAAGGGCCAGCCACCATGGGCTCATGACAGTAGGAGGTGCAATCAACACTGATGGGGCTTTGTTACAGTACCGGCATTCAAAACTGAATGTCAATATTGTAAAGGATGTCAGAGCAAAGGGCTGAAGTGTTTGCTGAGTGGTATAGTAAAAGTAACAAACCACTTGCTATAGTGCATATCTGTATTTGTACCTAGAGGTTTGCTGCATTTTAAAGTAGAAAATATTTTTTACTACTCAAAATAAGATTTGAGGACCACAGATTAGGGAGAACAGATCTTGCTACTCAGTTGAGGAGCACCAGATCTGGGAAGGGACTTTTTATGTTTAAAGCAGAAAATTTTTTTTTAAAGGTTGTGTAGGGCAGAGAGACTGGGTAGATTGGACCGTGCTTCTCAGAAGAGCTGTTTTTATTTTTGGTTTTGCTCCTCAACGTAAGAGCTAAGTAGCGTAGACTAAGCAGGATGAACTAACCTACGAGCACCCCAACTTCGAGAAGTTGAGGGGTGCTAGACCGGGGAAGGGCACCAGGCACTAGATAAGCAAGTTACAGTTTGTAAATGTTAATATCTGATTTTTGAACGTACCATCCTTAATATTTATGATCACAAGATATTATTATGGGAAGAATGTAAATTAGAAGAACAATAGAGAGGAGCCTGGTATTTTCAAGACAATGCATGCATGATAAAAGGGATCTATATCACATTATCGAAATTACAAAATGTCGAACACCATAAGCTCGACTTTGGAATCTCAAAATGTAATATACTCGAATGCTTAGAACAGCAAATTTTTTCCAAGGGAAAAAATTTGCTGTTCCGAGAATACACACACACACACACACACACACACACACACACACACACACACACACACACACACACACACACGGCACAAGCACACCAAAATACATAATCCACACATAAACACTTCACAGAACCCTACACTAAACCATACATACACTACTAGCTATCCACTTACCTTAACCCATCCCTAACCCTAAGATCCCTAACTAATGCACACTCACCTTACCCGCTCCCCAACTCTAAGGTCCCTAACTAACGCACACTCACCTTACCTGCTCCCTAACCCTAAGGTCCCTAACTAATGCACACTCACCTTACCTGCTCCCTAACGCTAAGGTCCCTAACTATCACACACTCACCTTACCCACTCCCTAACCCTAAGGTCCCTAATTATCACACACTCACCTTACCCGCTCCCTAACCCTAAGGTCCCTAATTATTGCACACTCACCTTACCCGTTCCCTATCCCTAAGGTCCGTAACTATCGCACACTCACCTTACCTCGGTCCGTTCACACACTTACCTTAATCTGGTCCATCACCTTCACACCACAGACAAGGAAATAGTGAAGCCGCAGAAACGGCCCACCGAATACTTTCCCTAGAAAAATATTCAGTGTTTTGCAGCTTCGCTATTTTAAGCATTCGCTGAATAGGGGTCGATATTATAACATTCGAAGTTTTAAGACTTCGATGTTATAATATAGACCCAATAAAAGATATTTGCAGAGGCCTTTTTTAATCACATATTTTAAACAGAAATAGGTCCTATAATAAAAATGTCTAGGTCAGTTTATTTACATTTTTACAAAGTTTTCTTCCACATTCAATGTTGCAAGCATACCGCTCAGTCTCTTAGTGCAAGAAATTTGAACAAACTCTGACAAAATGGAGGGACAAAGACCCAAAAATAGGGACATATTTTAAACATTGACAGTTGAGAGCTATGGGCAAGTAGCATTCAAGAAGGACAGGAAGAAAAACAACATCAGATATAAGAAGTGCTTAGCTAAATGGCATACTCAAGAATTTGGAAATGAAGACATCACTACATATTGCTTATATATACTCTAAAGTATTCTTATGAAAACATTACAAAATAATTTGCATGTTCTGGAGAAGTTATCTAAGGCTGCAGCTTGAAAAAGTAAGCTGATGATTTAAAATGTAATTTCAAACATCATTAAATAGAGATGGGGGAATTCCAATTCAGTTTTAAGTGAGGTAGATGAATTCATGTGCATTAGTTCTGCTCGATTCATCATTGTCTGCATCCAAATCCCCTTCTTCCTAGTTCTTTGAAAAACAGTAACCTTGTTCAATGTGCTTCCTAACTTGTTTATTCTGTAGTACTAACTAACCAAGTAGGTGATCTGGTCCAATGACCCTTTTCAGCCATGACCTGGGTTAGACAGGCCATACAGTGCATCTAAACATACTACAGACTGTAGAACTATTTACACAGAAATTTACATAGACATTGGCAGTAATGTAGTGGAAGATATAGCACAGTACTGAATTTTCAGGGTCTATATTATAAACACGAACGCTTACCTTATCGAATCCCTGCATTTATATCACATTATCAAAAGATAAAAATAGCAAACGCTATTTCATCGAACCTAAAATATCTAAAATACATAATATTGAACATTCAGAACAGCTAATTATTTCCTTGGGAAAAAATTTGCTATTCCGAAACACATACACACAACACATGCACACCTACAAAACGTCAATACACACACATACACTTATAATCCTACAACTAACCCTACACTAAACTATACATACACTACTATCTATCCACTTACCTTAACCCAAACCCTAACCCTAAGGTCCATCACTATCGCACACTCACCTAACCTGCACCCTAACCCTAACTCACTTAACCCGCCCCTAAACCTAATTCACCTAACCCGCGCCCTAACCCTAACTCACCTAACCTGCACCCTAATCCTAACAACCACACAATTGCACACTTACCTGAACCCAACCCGTAAATCTCCACCACAGTGCTGTAAATAGTGAAGCCACAGAACCAGTCAACCAAATTCTTTCCCTTGGAAAGAATTCGGTGTTCTGCAGCTTCACTATTTTTAGTGTTCGATTAAAATGGGTCGATATTAGAACATTCGAAGTTTTAAAACTTCGATGTTCTGATATAGACGTGAATCCCTAAACGTCGACCCATCCTCATCGAACCGCATAAACAATGAACGCCCCAAACCACAAAATTCAAAACATTGAACTATCATAGTTGTCCCACCCTACCCCCCCGCTACATACTACCTACACAAACAAACTAAATAAACCACATACATACACTAATCAAAACCCTACTTCTAACCCTAAACTAAACCCTGCTTCTAACCCTACACTAAATCTTACATATACCACCAAGTATGCACTTAACTTAACCAGCACCTTAACAAACTAAATAAACCACATAAATACACTAACCAAAACCCTACTTCTAACCTTAAACTAAACATTACTTCTAACCCTACACTAAATCTTACATATACCACCAAGTATGCACTTAACATAACCAGCACCTTAACAAACTAAATAAACCACATACATACACTAACCAGAACCCTACTTCTAACCCTAAACTAAACCCTACTTCTAACCCTACACTAAATCTTACATATACCACCAAGTATGCACTTAACTTAACCAGCACCTTAACCCTAAGGTCCGTAACTATCACTCACTTACCTTAAAAAGCTAAACCCAAACAAACTAAATAATCCACACACATACACTTAATAAAACCCTACACTAAATCTAACATACATTACCATCCATGCACTTACCTTAACCCGCACCCTAACCCTAAGGTCCGTAACTATCACACACTTACCTTACGGAGCTATACCGCAGAAGGCCAACCATGACGATTCGACATTTCCAGTTTTGCTCCTCTGGACGTTCGATGTTTTCGCATTTTGATAAGGACAGGTCGACATTTAGAGATTCGATAAGGTAAGCATTCGAGTTACTAATATAGACCCGAATTTTCATTTAGGAGAAAATCAATTTGAATTTTCAGATAGTTACAGACGGAACAAATTAATTTACAGTTCAATTTCAAAGGAGCAGTTCAATGAATATGATAAGAGCCAAATTAGTATTAAGCCAGTAGATGGAATGCAAAATTATACCTCTCAACTGTCCAGATTTTAGCAGAATGTCGAGATTTTTGCATCATATTTTTGGTCTGCCCCTTATAAAATGTAGTTTTCCGGCAAATCATTGAGAATTAAAGTTACTAAATAATGTTATTTATTCAAGTTACAGACTTCATACCCTGGTTTATCAGATAGTTTATGGTTGTAGTTTGAAAATGCTTAGTTTGTTCAGTTGTCATTTCTTCTGGGAGTTTTTTGATAAGGCATTTTCAGTACTGATTAATTTGTAAGGGTGTATGGCTAACTGAATGTCATCTGTATTTCAGACATCTAAGATTATTATTGGGTGGTTCACCATAACCTGCTTATTATGTGTTTGAGACATGGATGACAAGAAATTCACCTTGATAGCGAAGCTCGAGAGGTGAGTCTTGGCATCCATGTGAAGAACCCATAATTAAGGATCATGATTGGAGACCTAATCATAATCCTTTGCACTGCATGGAGCTTTATCCTCAGCATGTACTACTAGTTACAGAAAAAAAGGAAAACGTGCTAATGTTTTGATGGCTTTCAAAGCCATAAAGCACTTACTGAGTTCTGCCAAGAAGGCAGTGTAACACAGTCTCTTATGTTTATACTCATCTTGACATGCCTCTCAGGTGTCCACATTTTCACCGAATGTCCAGATTTTTGCCTATGTTTGGGCTGTCCCTCATAAAATATTTGGTTTTCGAACTAATCATTGTGGATTAAAGTCACTAAATAATGACATTCATTTGAGTTTCAGAAAATGCTGGTGAACAGACATCCTGTTATTCTAGTTCTTTTCTAAGTTTATGAGAGGAACTGAGGGACAAATTATTGGTACAGACTGCAGACAGAAACAAATCACTTTTTTATTCTGTTTTTGTTGTTTGCTAGTCAATACTGGCAGATTTGAATGCCTAGTGTGAGACCCAACCTTAACATGTTAAGCAGGGGGGTGCTTAACATTTGTTAAGATCGGGTTTCACACTATAGTAGCACTTAGCTGATTTGTCCTTTTCCCAATATTGGAAAATAAGCAACATGTTCGATGCACTACAGTATAATGTTGGTGTTCTTCTTCTTTTGGATTTTCCCGGTTAGGGGTTGCCACAGCGGAACTCCGGTCCACTAATGATTGGCAGTAGATTTTTATGGTGCTGAGGTGCCAGCCCGACACCCAACCTTCAACGAAGGCACGCCCATTCACGCATGTCTTTCAAATGCCACTTGACCACGGGGAGGACAAGCAGACTCCACACATGGCAGTCCCTATTAACTCATTACATCAGAATAATGCCTCCAAGTGTTTCTGCAGTTAAATTCTACTGATGGCTCTAGGTGTCAAATATTGCTTGTTCATATTTTCATTAATAATTGCAAAAGTATGCTACATACAAAGTGGGCGGCCACGGTGGTGCAGCGGTTAGCATTGTCGCCTCACAGCAAGAGGTTCTCCGGTTCGATCCTCGGCCTGGGTACCTTCTGTGCAGAGCCTGCATGTCCTCCCTGTGTTCTCGTGGGTTTCCTCTGGGTGCTCCGGTTTCCTCCCACATCCCAAAGACATGCTGTAGGTGGATTGGGCACTCTAAATTGGCCCTAGGTGTGAGTGTGTGCGTGTGTGTGCCTTCTGTGGAAGGTTGGGTGCTGGGCTGGCAATTTAACACTGTAAAACTCCACTGCCAATCATGAGCGGACAGGTGATCTGCTGTGGCGGCCCCTAACTGGGAAAAGCTGAAAGAAGAGGAAGACTGCTACATACAAAGTATCTAAATATTTCATCTTAAAGCTTACACAATGGCAAACCTAACTGTATTGATATTTGACCTCATGTCTAGTGCAGGTAAAGAGATATTAATTGTTGTTGATATAATATGTATTCATATTGTGATACATTTAATGTTTATCTAAATATCTCAACAACCAAGAAGAACAGACAGAACTGCTCAGCCTCACATAAAAGCTGTTATCTGGATGAACAAAACATTGCTAACAGCGCATGTGTATCTTGTGGAGTTGATGAGATACTGTAAATTGTTTACAAAATATTTCAAACTTAACTCTTTCTATGTTTACTGAGACTTAGACTCTAAAATTTACTGCCATTATAAAAATAGTTTGATTCCAGCCAATCAGTTACTTCCTACGAAGAGTATACTTACACTTAGATTAACTTTAATATTTAATAAACTATTGGAAAAGGGTAATGTCCCCGAATCTTGGAAACTATCATGTGAATCTCCTATTATAAGAAAGGAAAGAGTGATCAGTTGCAAAAACTACAGGCTAATTAGTGTAACTTCACTAACTGTTATGTGTTTTGAGAGATGCTTATTGGAGCTTATGACCAATTCCAAGAATAGTATAGACTGATCGGCATGATTTATCTAAAGGAAAATCAACACTGAGCAATTTAGTTCATTTTATCACTATGTAACAGTTGTTTATCTGGGTTTTTCTCCTGGTGCAATTTTTTGGACTTATCTAAAGCTTTTGATGTGGTTATTGTGAAATGTTTAAGTGATTATAAAATAAATAGTTACATTACAAGGTGGTTTGGAAATTGGTTATCGGGTAAAAAAACAGAGTGTTAATATTCAGAGTGTTCACTCTAATTATCTAGATATAAAGGCTGGCATGCCTCAGGGATCTGTATTAGTTTCAGCCTTGTTCAACCTGGTGTTATCAACATTTCCCAAGAACAAAAAATACTGTCCATTAAAGTACGCTGATGACTGTAAAATTGGATTTACTCTACAAAAACCTTGTGACGTAGATGAGCTAAATGAATATCTAAACTTAATTAGTGACTGGGCAAAAGATATAGGATTGTCATTTAGTGCAAACAAGTGCAAAGTTATGTAATTTTCATATAAAAGTATTAAACAACTGTTTTACTTAATGGCTTCTCAACTAGACAACTAAGCCCACATATGCGGAGGTGCTCACTAGAAGCCTACCAAAAGATCAGAAACCTCCCAAATATAAACCACTTGCACAAAACACCTCAAAAACCTAATGTCTTGGTCATAGGTGACTCCATAATGAGGCACATAGATATCTCCCTCACCAGGACAAGGAAAAGCTCATGGTCAGCTGCCTGTCAGGTGCCAGGATTCATCAAAAAACACATGCACTCAAGTCACTCAACAACAAGTACTGTTATGACTCTGTCATAGTTCACATTGGGGTGAATGACTTGAGACTTACCTCTCTGGACTATATGAAGATAGACATGACTAAACTCTCAGATTATGTGTCCCAGGCAGGTATGAGCCTAACCCTAAGCAGCATTCTACCTTCACCCAGGATGATGCCACAATATAAACAAAAAAAGACTGAGTTCGACAATTGGCTTAGGTTGTGGTATCAGTCCAGGGGAATCCAGTATCTATCTGCCTGGGAAAACATGGTTGACAGACCATGCTGCTTTACCAGAGATGGTCTGCACTTGTCCCCTGTAGACTTTCGGATACTTGCAAACATGCTTACCTGCCCCATAATGCCTTCCCCTTTAGACTTTCGGACACTTGCAAACATGCTTACCTGCCCCATAATGCCTTTTTTAGGCAATGTCAAAACAGCAAAAAAAAATTTTGATGCAACTAAATCCACTCAAGACAAACTCAAGGTTCTGTCTCTTAATGCTAGGAGTCTAAACATGAACCTGCACTACTTGGAAGCACTCCTCACCTTGGAAGGTGCTGACATCTGTGCAGTGACTGAGACATGGATCAAGGCTGCGGAGAGCACTCCAGACATGCAAGGTTACAATGCCTTCCACACATTCAGACCTCAAAATGGGTGTGAAAGAACCAAAGGGGCAGGTGTATCCATCTTCATTAAAGCCAAGTACACCTCCAGATTGGTCAAACAGTATGAATCTCTTGAACTACTCCATGTCCAATTAACTATAGCCAAAATGGGTCTATATTAGAACACCGAACGTTCAAAATTTTGAGTGTTCTAATATCGACCCGTTTTCAGCAAACGCTGAAAATATCGAAGAAACAGAAAACCAAATTTTTTCCTAGGGAAAGAATTTGGTTGTCCATTTCTGTTGCTTCAGTATTTTCAGTGCTATGGTGGAAAGGTTCAGGTAAGTGCACGATTGTGTGGACGTGAGGGTTAAGGCAGGTTAAGTGAGTTAGGGTTAGGTCACGGGTCAGGTAAGTGTGCGATTGTGTGGACGTGAGGGTTAGGGCGGGGTAGGGGAGTTAGGGTTAGGGCGCAGGTGAGGTGACTGTGCGATAGTGATGGACCTTAGGGTTAGGGTTTGGGCTAAGGTAAGTGGATAGTTAGTGGTGTATGTATAGTTTAGTGTAGGGTTAGGTGTAAGAGTTTAGGTGTATGCGTGTGGATTGCTGTTTATTTGGTGTGCTTGTGTTGTGTGTATGTGTTTTGTTACATAAAATTTTTTCCCTAGGAAAAAATTCGCTGTTCTGTAGGTTCGATGTTTTAAATTTTCGATTCATAGGGTTTGGTATTAGAACACTCGAAATTTTGAACATTTGGTGTTCTAATATAGACCCGTCAAAATACCCTACCACATCATTGCTAGCAATAGGTCCCCTACCATGAACCAAGAAAAGCACACCACCTACCTTGACTTATTGGAGTCACTCACCATACAGCCCAGAACCTTAGTCATGGGAGATTTCAACTATCTTTCCATCGACTGGGTGACATACATGAGCATGAACATGCTTGCCCAGAGATTCCTGGACTTTGTTAATACAAATGCTCTGGAAAAGATTGTCTGCACCCTCCACAAGGGGCTCAAATATCCCAGACATAGTACTCACCAACATGGGGGTTCACTGCAATCCCCCCGTGTGATGCCTTCCCTGGTAAGGTTAGAATATAAATCAGTTTTGTTCAAAGTAACTATTGAACCTGTCACCACCACAGGAACAAAAACTAAAAAAAATTTTCCAAAGCAAACTACAGCCAACTAAGCAATATTATACCCCCAATCAGACAACAATGACTCCTATGCAGACATGTGCACAAATGTCCTGTATAAACACTTAAGCAACTCTATAGACTCAGCTGTGCCTGACCGCATTAAAGCCAGGTCCTCCCAAAAAAACAAACCACCCTGGTGGACCACAAGTTTAAACGAGTTATATAATGAAAAGAAGAAACCGATGCTAGACCAAGAGGAAACTGACTCGGCAGAGGAAAATTTCCCTCTACAGCTTAAACAAGCAAATCAGAAATCTTGTAAAGTCATCTAAAGCTAATTACAGAGGTAAAATAGCATCCCTAGCTAAGGATACTCATAAGACATTCTGTAACTATGTCCAAAATATGAAAGGGAATGCCCAGATATGTGCCGAACTAGTAGTAAATGGTACCACTCATACTATACTGGAGAAAATTGCCACCTTCCTAGCTGACAGATTTGGTGCAAACATCACCCCCCTGGCCCCACCAGCTATACCTCAAAGCATACCTGACACTAGTCCTCTGCCTAGTATCTCTAGAGATCAGGTCATATCTGCACTCTCTAAGGACAAAAACACGGCCTCAATGGGACCAGATAATATTCCAGATTGCTTATTAAGCAATCTAAAACAGGACCTAGTGGACCAACTTGGCATTCACTTTAACCATAGCTTGAGAACTGGCTTTGTTCCAGCAGATGTACAAAGGAGGAGGGACCATCAACTGACCCTGGGAACTATAGACCTATAAGTCTAACCAGCCTCATTTGCAATGCTATGGAAGGAATCATCATGGATCTTATGGAAAGTGGCTGTGAATATGGAGAACTGGAAATATTTGACATACCTTCTCTCCATGTAAAAATGAGAAAAACTTAGCTTATGATGATATGATAATATCATATCCTTTGATTTCAAGTGTTTAGTTAGTGAATATATGATAATAGGACATTCTTTGATTTCAAGTATTTACTAGGCATGAGTGTGTGCGTGTGTGTGCCTTCTGTGGAAGGTTGGGCGCTGGGCTGGCAACTTGACACTGTAAAACTCCACTGCCAATCATGAGCAGACAGGTGATCCGCTGTGGTGACCCCTAACCGGGAAAAGCCAAAGAAGAAGAAGAAGGCTAAGTGAAGCTTTTCTCCTCAGGTTCATTCTGAAAATGGACTTTGCCTGTTAGGGATTACCCAGTCAAATATAATTAAAAAAAAAAAACAATTACAAGCAAATAGTATATATCTGGAATTTGCTGTATTGCACAAGAATTCCCCAGCAATGCTGTGAAATGATCCAGAGACTTGATACATGCTAGCTCCAAGCGTGTTACTGAGTAGTACCCTTGTGCACCTGAGTGCTAACAAGTGCCAGAGCAATGCACTAGCATGCTGTAATTGTACGAGTCAATAAAAAGAAAGTAGTTCCTGTGGTATAACAATGTAATAGATATGTCAATAAGTAAACAGGAAATAAATGTATGACAGTTTGAATATGTGTGTGTGTGTGTGTGTGTGTGTGTGCGTGCGTGCGTGCGTGCGTGCGTGTGTGTGTGTGTGTGTGTGTGTGTGTGTGTGTGTGTGTGTGTGTGTGTTTCTCTGCATGTGTGTATGTGCGTGCTTGTGTCTATATGCAGACATTCAAATATGTACACACAAACACAAACACATATGCATACATATTCACAAGGTCAGACTTGGCAAAAAAGCCAGACAGGTAGAGTTAAGACACCAAGTCTTCTGCTATGCAAAGTCAGAATAGGAAAAAATAATGAATTGAATACTTGACAACATTTTAGTGCCTAATTTAATTTTGCATAAAGTGGTTTCAAACGTTCTTTTGGTCATCTGGAATGATTATGATTATTCAAGGATACATATGTTTTGGTTTCAGGACTATGCCTTGATAAAAAATTATTTTGTTTTATTTTAATTTTACAATGAGACAGAAGTTTCTGCCACACAATTCACTTAAACTAGATTCTGTTGTTTGAGAAGAGTTTAGTGTTTATCAGGAGACAGATTTTAGTGCAATAGTCCAAGACCTATGCTACAGTTTCATGGAAACAAGCATTTCACTCTTTCCTCATCACGTTTGCTATGTGCTCCAGTAATGATCTTGAAACCGGTAAAGCCTCATTATTTACCTTATTATCCCAACTGGAGAAGCCTGACTATAACAGGCATGAATTTTGAACAGATTTCCAATTTGTTTTGAAAGCATTACACGTTCATCTTTTTTTTTGAAATGTCAGCATTTTAGAAGGTTTCTGAGTTGAACTATTATAAATGACAACCCAGAATGGAAGGAAAAGCTGGGGTATAGACCTACTGTCACCTATAGAAGAGGAGTGACATTTAAAAAGTATTTTGCATCTACAAAACACCTGGTATGCATAAATGTGGCACATTAAAATTTTGCGATCACATACTCATAAGCGACTAGTTTCATGCGAAGGGGAGATTTGCTATAAAAGGGAAATACAGGTGTTCTAGCAGCAGTGTGGTATACTTGGCTGTTTGCCAAGAATGGCCTAGTTTCTATGTGGGCAAAATGGAGCGAATTCCCAGGGAATGAATGCAGGAGAATTTATATGACATTCATAGAAAAACTAATACTAATGCACTAACAGAACACATCACTAATTTCCCAAGGCATGCATTTAAATTTGTAAAGCGTTAACAACTACCAATAAATCCGAGGGGGCCTATGGAGACTGGTTTTAGAAAGAAAGAAAGTACAGTTGTGTACACTTACCATACATGTAGATGTTCAAGTGTATTCACTGTTGCAGTCATCACATTTGGGTTATCTGCTTGCAGGTAGCCCTCAGTCGGCCTGATTATCAAAGTCTTGGGTCCTGCGTCGGTTGCTGTCTCATCTTCTATGATGTCAGGTAGTCAGGGCAAGCATGCAGCCAATGCCATTACATCAGTTTTTCTTGTCCCAGATGTCAAGTGCCCCCACAATAGGAAGCAATAATATGGTGTGGAACACCCCCAGCAAAAAGCAAATACACATAGCATTAGATATGCCAAACCAAAAAGCATAGAAGAAAACAAAGACAATCAGGGGGCTGGAGGGAGAGTAACCAGGACTGCAACAGTGAATACACTTGAACATCTACATTTATGGTAAGTGTAAACAACTGTACTGTGCTCTTTGTGTTTCACTGTTGCAGTCATCACATTTGGGTAGATTCTCAAAGCTAAGGAAGGGTGGAGGTAGATTAAGAAGCATTAGGGCTGTCAGTCAGGCACTGTAACACTGCTGTGGCAAATCCAGCTCTGGATTTAGAAAAGATAGGCAAGTGGTAATGCTTGGTTAAAGTATGTACAGAACTCCAGGTTGCAGCTTCCAGGATGTCCCTGGTAGGGACTCCTCTGAGAAATGCAGTAGAAGTAGATGCAGCCCTTGTGGAATGTGTTCTTATCCCCTGTGGGGTAGGTTTTCCATGGTGCTTGTAGCAGAAATGGATGCAGTGTGGTATCCATTTGGAAATGGTTTGCTTTGAAATGGCCTTCTCCTCTGCCCCTGCAGCAAAGCTGACTAGCAGCTGGTCAGATTTCCTGAGAGGCTTAGTCCTGTCCAAATAGAATCTAAGCTGTCTGTGCACGTCCAGAGAATGCAGTATCCTTTCCTCTTTATTCTGAGGATTAGGGAAAAAAGTAGGCAAATTAATGGACTGGTTTAAAGCCACACTAGACACCACCTTGGGCATAAAAGATGGGTTAGTCCTGAGGGAAACCCTGTCTGCATGGAAGATAATGAAGGGTTCCACTGCCCTAAGGGCCTGCAGTTCAGATACTCATCTTGCTGAAGTGATGGCTAGAAGTAAAGATGTTTTCCAAGAGAGGAATTTTAACTCTGCTGTAGCAGTCGGTTCAAAGGGGGGAAGAGTAAGTTTTTCCAATACAAAGTTAAGGTCCCAGGCTGGAGTAGGAGCTCTCCTGGGGGGGGTCTTAAATTTTTCGCCCTTCTAAAGAACTGTATTACCAGAGGATGAGAGAAGAGGGGTGGCTCAGTATTATAATGAGCTGAGATGGCTGAGGCATGAATCTGAATTGAAGAGAATGGTAGCCCCTTGTGGAGCATTTCTGTTAAGTAATCTAATTATGAGGTAAGCTGGGCACCATTGTACCCATCCCCTGAGACTGGCTCCAGAAACAGTATCTTTTTCACTTTTCTGAATAGGATTTTCTAATACTAGATCTCCTTGCCTAAAGAATGACATCCAGCACCTGCTTACTGAGGGTCATTAGAGGTGAGCTCAATGGATTAGCCAGGCTACAAGGTTCAGGGTTTGAAGATGAGGGTGCAGAATCTGGCCTGCCTGCTGGGACAGCAGGGAAGGGGTCTGAGGCAGGTGCCACGGTTGTAGCACTGTCAGACTGTGCAAAAGAGGGTACCAGTGCTAGCGTGGCCAGTCTGATGCAATCAGTATTGTCCTTGGCTTGTCCTGTTTGATCTTTAGTAGAACCTTCGAGAGGAGAGGCAGAGGGGGAAAGGCATAGACTGAGAGGCTTTCCCAGGTAAAGGATGGGCATCCACTTTCCAAGCTTGACTCTGGGGAGTTCTGTTGCAGTATTTGTTCAATTGATAGTTCTGAGTGGAGGCAAATAGGTCCACCTCTGGAGTTCCCCATCTGTTCCTCAAAAGCTTGAATATTTTGGGTTCCAGTTTCCATTTGTGTGGGTCCATGAGATTTCTGCTTAAGTCATCTGCCAGTGAATTTAGTTTGCCTGGCAGGAATTGAGCTTGTAGGTGCACTTGGTTGCTCAAGGCTGTGTTTCACAGAGCCATGACTAGTCTGCAGAGAGGGTAGGAATGGGCTCCCCCCTGCTTGTTTATGTACCACATAACTGTGGTGTTGTCTGTCTTTACCAATAGTTGTCCTGGAAGAATGAGGTCTTTGAAGGCTGTCAGAGCATTCTGTACAGCTAACATTTCTTTTTGATTGATATGCAGGTGCATCTGCTTTGGGTTCCATTTGCACTGAATGCACTGCCCTGCCATGTGAGCCCCCCATGCATAGTCTGATGCATCTGTTGTTAGGGTTTGGGAGGCAGTGGGTAGAGTGAAAGGGAGTCCCTTGTTGTGGTTGCAGGCCTCTGCCCACCAAAGGAACTCTGCCCTTAGACATGGAATGATAAGAATTATTGTTTCCAGGTCCTGAGAATGTTGACACCATAGACTTTTTAGATACTATTGAAGTTTCCTCATAGGCAGTCTTGCATATGGAATTAACAGAATGAAAGAGGCCATGAACCCCAGAGCTTGCAGTATTTCCCTTGCAGCTAGTTGGGTTTTTGTGGCCAGTAGGTTGAAGTAGGTTGTCAAATAACTTTGTTTCTCTGGAGTGAAGAATGCCATCTGGGAAGTTGTGTTCAAGCTTGCTCCCAGGAATACAATCTGTTGGCAGGGTACTAGGTGTGATTTATTTTTGTTGATGGTGTACCCCAGTGAGGTTGGAAGTCTCTTTACAAATGCCAGGTGCTGTAATAGCAAGTCCTGACTTTCCGCCTGACTCAGGCAATCGTCCAAGTATGGGTAAATCTGAATACTTCTCTGCCTGCAAAATGCAATGGCTGGAGCTAGGCACTTTGTGAATACCCTGGGCGTAGTAGATAAGCCAAAGGGAAGTGCAGAGAACTGATAGTGCATAGAGCCTGCCCTGAAGCATAGGCATTTCCTGCAAGATTCCCTTATAGGGATGTGCAGGTAAGCTTCTTTTAAGTCTATGGTTGCCAGCCAGGAATCCTTAGCTAGCATAGGAAGCAGCTGTTGGAGAGTTAGCATTTTGAATTTTGGGACCACCAGAAAGGTGTTGAGAATAGACAGATCCAGGACAGAACACCAGGAGTTTTCTTTTCTGGGAACCAGGAACAGTCTTGAATAAAAGCATTGTCTCCTTTGTTCTGCTGGGCCAGGTTGAATAGCCTTGATGCTGAGGAAAGAGAGTACTTGCTTTTGGACCTCCACACACTGGTTTGGGTGGCAGTCTGGCCATCCACTTAGGGTTGGGAGTGAGTGGAAGTGGAATCTGTATCCTAGGGAGAAAATGTTTAAAACCCATTTGTCTTGGGTAATATATTCCCAGTATTTTGCATGCAGGGCGAGCTTTCCTCCTAAAGGTGCAAGGAGTTGAGCAAGGCTTGGAGGAGTTAAGGATAAGTCATTGTGCAATTTTACCATAGGGGGTGGCTTACTACTCCCTGCTTTGGAAATGGGAGCACCCCACTGCTTAGATCTGTGCATAACCTGAGACTGAAGTCTTGGTGGTCTGCTGCCCCTGGGTTTGAACTGAAAAGGCCTGGAAGGGACCGGAAAGGACCAGTTTTTTGAAGGCCAATGCCTACTGAATCTAGGTGGTTGTACTTGTAAGAAATCTTTAACAGGTTGCATAGATTTAGCTTTCTTCTCCATCCTTTTGAGAACTTCTGCTTTATTGCCAAATAGGTGATCTTGGTTTAAGGGTGCATCCAGTAATTTTGCTTTTATATGATCTGGCAAGTTTTGTTCCTTAAGCCAAGCATGCCTTCTAAGTACAGACCCAGTGACAGCAGCCCTACAAGATGCTTCTGAAGCATCAAAACCACACTGCAAAGTATGTTTACCAACTTGGTCAGCAGAATGCATTAACTCTTGTAAATCTTTGTGTTCTGCACAGTCAGGAATCAACAAAATTTTCTGTTTAATTAGCTCCATAATATGCTGCTGATACTTTAACATATGAAACTGGCAATTTAAACTTCTAATGACCAGAGTAGCAGGGGTGTACACCTTCTTACCCCATCTGTCTAAAGCCCTAGAATCCCTGTCAGAAGGGGTAGGATTTTTGGCAGTAGTAACCTTAATGCCTTTAGGTCCTTGGGAAATGGTCTGTGGATCCACAGTAGGATTCTTGAAAAGGAATTTGTGCGAGTCAGGTACTCTATAGTACTTGTCAGGTTTCCTGGTAGCTGGAGGCAAAGTATCTGGGGTAAGGCTGGATTCCAAGAAAACATCATCTACAATCTCCAGAACAGGAGGGATAGCTAGATGCCTTCACTGAGGCAGGTTTAAAAATTCCCTGAGTCTCTTTTTGGATTGAGAATAGTCCTGGCTTTCCCAGCGGAAATGCTCCCTAAGGGTATGCAAGGTTTCACCAAAAGAAAAATCTTCTGGAGGGGAAGCAGGGGGAATGGAATACTCTGCATCAGAATCCTCATAGGTAGATAAGGGTATGTCCTGGTAGTCAGAAGGAACAGAGATATCAAATTCCTGATCAGAAGAATCAGGAGGAAAATCAGTTCTAGGTCTCGTAGAGGGGGAAGGCTGGCTTCCCCTAATTAAAGTAATAAGGTCTTTAGCCATTCTAATCATTTGTTTTTTAGGCATGTGACCCTGAGAATGCGCTTTGGTCATTGGTTTCCTAGGCATAGTGCGAACTTTAGGCCTGAGGAATTCAGTATTTTTGGCTTGAAATGAAGTCGTCTGTTTAATATGAAAATCGGTAGGCCTGAATACACCCTCTGAAGCCAGTGCCTGCACAGTGGCACAGGACCCATCCAAGGTAGAGACATCTGCAGGTTCCATAGTCAAAGAAGCATCTCACGGCATACCAGACTCTGAATGGGTCTCAGTAGAGGCCTGCGAATCTGTAGAAGCAGTTTTATCAGGGGCTGTGAAAGCACCTCACTGAGTACCGGCAGACTAGTGACTAGCTTAATGGAAGTGTTTGTCAGCAGTTTTGGACCTATACGGTCTGTCTCTGTCTTTATCCTTACAATTTTTCAGAAGATCAGTAGTCAAATAGCTTAACAAAGCCATTTCGGAGTATGGAGATCGAGAGCAAAAGTATTTAGCAACAAAAACAGCCTGACAACAAATAGTTCGGGCATTGAACAAGGCACAAAACTGACAGCAAGGGATGTCATGGTCTGGGCCTAAACAGATGATGCAGTAATAATGAAAATCTCTATGAGGTATTTGCTTTCCACAGGCAAGACAATTATTAATTTTTTCTGACATCGGTTAGAGCAAGAAAAAAGGATCCCCAATGGGGTACTTATCTTTTAGAAGACTTCAGGTCTGAAACTCGAAAACAAAAATTTCAGGAGTCGGCCGACCAGCACTTTTGCGAACTGCTTCTGCTTTGGGCACCGCATGGCAAGAAAGACAGATGTAATGGCGTCGGCTGCATGTTTTATACCCCTGACGACCTGACGTCATGGAAGAAGCGACAGTATCCGACGCAGAAATCCCAAGACTCTGGTATTCAGACCGGCTGAGGGCTACCTGCAGGCAGATAACCCAAATGTGATGCCTGCAACAGTGAAACATGAAAAACGTCTTCGGTGGCAGCTGCAACTTAATGCAGTGCATGCACCAGGGCTTGATGAGTTCTTCTGTTAGTTATTTATTTAAGCTTAAAGGTTTTAGAAGATAAAATAACCTCCAATTTTAGCACACTTAACATCTAACTATTGTATGAGGGTTGTCCTTTATATTCTGTTTTGTTACAGCTTAGTAATATATTTGTTTTATTTAATGAACAGTTTGTCCTTTTTAAGTATCGTAATTTAAGATGGAGTAAAAGACTACTTCTCCTTTAAGAAATAGAAGCAAAGGTGAACATGTTCATTCACTTTTAAACTGGCTCATAAGTTACAATGTTGCATTTGATAAAAGTCTTTGTATTTTGTGGAAGACAAAAACACTTGTGTATCTTTTAAGTGGATTTTGTACTACTTTTAAAGTGGATTTTAACAAGTTATGCTAAAATAAATGGTGATTTGTTTTTGGATGTTCTTGCAGCCTTCTGAGTTTTTTTGGCATTGTTTGTATTCCTGTCTTCAGTTTTACTCTTTTGGACAAGAGAATGCCCACCAAAGCAAATGCAGAGTCCAAGATACCTGGACTGAATGGCAGCCAAATTATAACAATACTGCATTTACTCCATCACCTCCTCTCATATTGGAAGGAGTCAGGAATCACCACACTGACTATGTCAGAATAACTGAACAAAAATAAATGTTATTCCTCTGCTGCCAGTAGATCAAAAGGGACCCTCTGTTAAGGTAGAAATAAAGTCAAAGAAAAATTATTTTCCAGTGGACACTGGAGCCACTAGGTCAGTATTAAAAGTTACCTCAGAAAGTTAGATACCAGTATCAAATCATAAAATAAAGGCAGTTGGAGTAACAAATGCTACTGTTATATATCCTGTTTTAGAACCTATACCCATTCCTTAAGGACCAATCAAAGAAAGGCATTCTTTTCTTTTGAGTACTAATGCACTGGTAAATTTGCTAGGGAGTGACCTGTTATGCACACAGGGTTGTACTATTTACCATACACCAGAAGGGGTGCATTTGGAGGTTCCAACAGAATCAGAAGGGGAAGAATTAGCAGTTTTAGCAGAAGCTGAGGAACAGCCTGTTGAAGGCATACAGACAGCTGAAAAACTGCAGCAGCAGGTCCCTGCTAACTTATGGGTTAAACATGCTAATGAAGTAGGTATATTAAAATCTGCAGAACTAACATACTTCTCAACTGTCCAAATTTTCACAGAATGTCCAGATTTTTGCCTCATATTTTTAGTCTGTTCCTCATAAAATTTTGGTGTTCTGGCTCATGCCCAGTTTTTTGCATGCAGGGCGAGCTTTCCTCCTAAAGGTGCAAGGAGGTGAGCAAGGCTTGGAGGAGTTAAGGATAAGTCATTGTGCAATTTTACCATAGGGGTGGCTTACTACTCCCTGCTTTGGAAGTGGGAGCACTCCACTGCTTAGATCTGTGCGTAACCTGAGATTGAAGTCTTGGTGGTCTGCTGCCCCTGGGTTTGAACTGAAAAGGCCTGGAAGGGACCGGAAAGGACCAGTTCTTTGAAGGCCAGTGCCTACTGAATCTAGGTGGTTGTACTTGTAAGAAATCTTTAACAGTTTGCATAGATTTAGCTTTCTTCTCCATCCTTTTGAGAACTTCTTCTGCTTTATTGCCAAATAGGTGCTCTTGGTTTAAGGGTGCATCCAGTAATTTTGCTTTTATATGATCTGGCAAGTTTTGTTCCTTAAGCCAAGCATGCCTCCTTAGTACAGACCTAGTGACAGCAACCCTACAAGATGCTTCAGAAGCATCAAAACCACACTGCAAAGTATGTTTACCAACTTGGTCAGCAGAATGCATTAACTCTTGTAAATCTTTGTGTTCTGCACAGTCAGGAATCAACATAATTTTCTGTTTAATTAGTCCCATAATATGCTGCTGATACTTTAACATATGAAACTGGCAATTTAAACCTCTAATGATCAGAGTGGCAGAGGTGTATACCTTCTTACCCCATCTGTCTAAAGCCCTAGAATCCCTGTCAGAAGGGGTAGGATTTTTTGGCAGTAGTAGCCTTAATCCCTTTACGTCCTTGGGAAATGGTCTGTGGATCCACAGTAGGATTCTTGAAAAGGAATTTGTGAGTCAGGTACTCTATAGTACTTGTCAGGTTTCCTGGGAGCTGGAGGCAAAGTATCCGGGGTAAGGCTGGATTCCAAGAAAACATCATCTACAATCTCCAGAACAGGAGGGATAGCTAGAGGCCTGCGCTGAGGCAGGTTTAAAAATTCCCTGAGTCTCTTTTTGGACTGAAAATAGTCCTGGCTTTCCCAGCGGAAATGCTTCCTAAGGGTATGCAAGGTTTCATCAAAAGAAAAATCTTCTGGAGGGGAAGCAGGGGGAATGGAATCCTCTGCATCAGAATCCTCATAGGTAGATAAGGGTATGTCCTGGTAGTCAGAAGGAACAGAGATATCAGATTCCTGATCAGAAGAATCAGAAGGAAAATCAGTTCTAGGTCTCTTAGAGGGGCAAGGCTGGCTTCCCCTAATTAAAGTAATAAGGTCTTTAGCCATTCTAATCATTTGTTTTTTAGGCATGTGAGCATGAGAATGCGCTTTGGTCATCGGTTTCCTAGGCATAGTGCGAACTTTAGGCCTGAGGAATTCAGTATTTTTGGCTTGAAATGAAGTCGTCGGTTTAATATGAAAATTGGTAGGCCTTAATACACCCTCAGAAGCCAGTGCCTGCACAGTGGCACCGGATCCATCCAAGGTAGAGACATCCGCAGGTTCCATAGTCAAAGAAGCATCTCATGGCATACCAGACTCCGAATGGGTCTCAGTAGAGGCCTGCGAATCTGTAGAAGCAGTTCTATCAGGGGCTGAGAAAGCACCTCACTGAGTACTGGCAGACTAGCGACTAGCTTAACGGAAGTGTCGTCAACAGTTTTGGACCTATGCGGTCTGTCTCTGTCTTTATCCTTACATTTTTTCAGAAGATCAGTAGTCAAATAGCTTAACATAGCCATTTCGGAGTACGGAGATCGAGAGCAAAAGTATTTAGCAACAAAAACAGCCTGACAACGAATAGTTTGGGCATTGACCAAGGCACAAAACTGACAGCAAGGGATGTCATGGTCTGGGCCTAAACAGATGATGCAGTAAGAATGAAAATCTCTATGAGGTATTTGCTTTCCACAGGCAAGACAATTATTAATTTTTTCTGACATTGGTTAGAGCAAGAAAAAAGGATCCTCAACGGGGTATTTATCTTTTAGAAGACTTCAGGTCTGAAACTTGAAAACGAAAATTTCAGGAGTCGGCTGACCAGCACTTGTGAACTGCTTCTGCTTTGAGCACTGCATGGCAAGAAAGACCGATGTAATGGCATCGGCTGCATGTTTTATACCCCTGACGACTTGACGTCATGGAAGAAGCGACAGCATCCGACGCAGAAATCCCAAGACTCTGGTATTCAGACTGGCTGAGGGCTACCTGCAGGCAGATAACCTAAATGTGATGACTGCAACAGTGAAACATGAAAAATGTCTTTAGTGGCAGCTGCAACTTAATGCAGTGCATGCACCTGGACTTAATGAGTTCTTCTATTAGTTATTTATTTAAGCTTAAAGGTTTTAGAAGATAAAATAACCTCTGATTTTAGCACACTTAACATCTAACTATTGTATGAGATTTGTCCTTTATATTCTGTTTTGTTACAGCTTAGTAATATATTTGTTTTATTTAATGAACAGTTTGTCCTTTTTAAGTATCGTAATTTAAGATGGAGTAAAAAACTACTTCTCCTTTAAGAAATAGAAGCAAAGGTGAACATGTTCATTCACTTTTAAACTGGCTCATAAGTTACAATGTTGCATTTGATAAAAGTCTTTGTATTTTGTGGAAGACAAAAACACTTGTGTAACTTTTAAGTGGATTTTGTACTACTTTTAAAGTGGATTTTAACAAGTTATGCTAAAATAAACGGTGATTTGTTTTTGGATGTTCTTGCAGCCTTCTTAGTTTTTTTTTTGGCATTGTTTGTATTCCCGTCTTCAGTTTTACTCTTTTGGACAAGAAAATGCTTGCCCACCAAAGCAAATGCAGAGTTCAAGATACCTGGACTGAATGGCAGCCACATTATAACAATACTGCATTTATTCCATCACCTCCTCTCATATTGGAAGGAGACAGGAATCACCACACTGACTATGTCAGAATAACTGAACAAAAATAAATGTTATTCCTCTGCTGCCAGTAGATCAAAAGGGACCCTCTGTTAAGGTAGAAATAAAGTCAAAGAAAATTTATTTTCCAGTGGACACTGGAGGCACTAGGTCAGTATTAAAAGTTACATCAGAAAGTTAGATACCAGTATCAAATCATAAAATAAAGGCAGTTGGAGTAACAAATGCTACTGTTATATATCCTGTTTTAGAACCTATACCCATTCCTTTAGGACCAATCAAAGAAAGGCATTATTTTCTTTTGAGTACTACTGCACTGGTAAATTTGCTAGGGAGTGACCTGTTATGCACACATGGTTGTACTATTTACCATACACCAGAAGGGGTGCATTTGGAGGTTCCTTCAGAATCAGAAGGGGAAGAATTAGCAGTTTTAGCAGAAGCTGAGGAACAGCCTGTTTAAGGCATACATACAGCTGAAAAACTGCAGCAGCAGGTCCCTGCTAACTTGTGAGTTAAACATGCTAATGAAGTAGATATATTAAAATATGCAGAACTAACATACTTCTCAATTGTCCAGATTTTCACAGAATGTCCAGATTTTTGCCTCATATTTTTGGTCTGTTCCTCATAAAATTTTGGTGTTCTGGCAAATCACTGGCAAATCATTGCAGATTTAAATCAGAAAATAATGACAGACATTTGAGTTCCAGACTTCATACTGTTCAGAAAATGCATGTTAATGCAAAATCTGTTATTCTATCAACTTTCTAAGTTTGTATGAGCAATATTTAAAAATTGTTCCTATTTTTGGACCATTGTCCCCTCATTACACATGGCTTTGCCCATATTTCTTGGTCTTACAGGCTTAGAGGTATGAGAACAAGGAAAAATAAAATTTAATCCATCCAAACCTCTCCCTAGATTTCCACAATATGCACTGAAACCAGAAGCAGACCAGGGAATCAAACCTCGAATTCAGTGCTTGATACAACAAGGAATAATAGTACCCGCTAATTGCCCTTCTAATACTCCTATTCTCCCTGTGAAAAAGCCAGGAAAAGATACTTATAGGTTTGTGCAAGATCTGAAGGCTGTAAACAATGCAGTCTTACCAACTTTTCCTGTGGTTCCAAATCCAGCAACAATACTGAGTTGCATACCACCTACAACAAAATATGTTTCTGTAATATGTCTGTGTTCAGCATTCTTTTCTATAACTGTCCACCCCGAATGTCAATTTCTGTTTGCCTTTACTTATAAGGGACAGCAGTATACATGGGCATGGTTACCACAGAGATACACTGAATCTCCTTCATTATTTAATCAAATTCTAAAAAATTATTTGGAAGATATGACATTTCCAGGTGGATCTGTGTTAGTGCAATATGTAGATGATTTACTAATAGCATCTAATTATTTCAGCAGTGTCAGCAGGATACAATACATCTTTTAACTATCCTTACCGAAAAAGGACATAAGGTGTCGAGAAATAAGTTACAGTTATGGTAATCTCAGGTACATTATCTTGGTCATCTGATATCGCAGGGTTTCAGGCAGATGTTGCTATCTCGTACTGAAGCAATAGCTAAAGCCCCCACATCCATCTACTCAGTGTTAGCTTAGATTTTTCTTAAGTATGACAAAATATTGCTGACAGTAGATTTCTAACTATGCAGAAATTGCTAAACCTTTGATAAATCTTTTAAAATAGGATTCACCACAGCCCCTCCCTTGGAATAGTGAAGAGAAAAATTCATTTCAGAATTTAAAGCAAGCTTTCGCTACTGCCCCAGCTTTAAGTTTACCGGATTATGGAGTTTCATTTTATGTTGTTATGATGAAATGGATTTGCTCAGTTAGCACTTGCACAAAAACATGAGGACAACTATCATCCATTAGCTTATTATATGCAGCACTTGATTCTGTTGCAGAGGGATTTCTACCATGTTTAAGGGTGTTAGCCTCTGCTGCCATTCTAGTTAATACTGTGCAGTCACTGGTGCTTGGGCATGATCTTACAGTAGCTGTCCCTTATTCTGTATGATCTCCCTTACTTCAAATGAAAACTCAACCCCTCTGGACTGCATGTCTAACTAAATATAAACTTACTCTTCTCTCTGATCCATCTGTTCCTCTCATACACTGTCCTGCTCTAAGTCCTGAATCTTTGTTACCTACTCCTGAGAATGGTAAAGAGCATGAGTGTGTATGTGTGTGTATGTGACTAATAATCTGATTTCTCCTAGGAATGACTTAAAGGACACTCTTACACCCAATGCTGAACTGGACCTATTTGGGGATGGTTCCTGTGGAAGAGATTGAAATGGAAATCTGGTCACAGGAATATCCGTCTGCACCAATAAAGATGTTTTGCTTCAATGAAGACTAGATGGCATAAATTCTACCCAGGTAGCTGAGTTAGTAGGTCTACAAAGGGTGTGTGAGTTAGCCAAAGACAAAGTTGCCAGTGTCAACACTGACAATCGCTATGTTTTTGGTGTAGGACATGACTTTGGGCAAATTTGGAAGCAGAGAAGATTTTTAACTTCAGCAGAAACTCAGATTAGTTTTTTTGTGTGTGAGTCTGTGAATGCTCTGTTATATGCTGTTTTGTTACCTTAAAAAAATTAGCAGTAGTTAAATGGAGTGCCCATCAAAAGGGTGTAGATACTGTTTCAAAGGGAAATAATTTGGCAGATCAATTGCTAAGCAAGTTGTAAAAGGACTTTGCGTAAAATTACATGTGATGTTATTGCAAGACTCTAACAGTAATGATGTGTTTGGTTTAAGAGAGTATCAGCTTTCTAAGCTGAAGCATCACAGGGAGAAGTTCAGAAGTGGCTTAAAGACGGATGCAGTAAATCCACCGATGAGTTATGGTGACATCCAGATGGCTGAGTCGTGGCACCTGCCTCCTTGCTACCTTACCTAGTAAGGACATATCATTTACCAGCTCTATTTAATCAAACTACCCTAAGTTGGTATGCCCCTCATGCCTCCTCTTTGATACATCAGTATATTAATAATTGTAAAGTAATAATTGTAAGTATAATGTTAGCAAAAACTCGAATGTTGAAGCTGCATGCTTGCCAACACCTTGGGGACCTTTTGTTAATGTGCTTCTGTTTGTCCAGATGCCAAAGATCTGTAATTTACAATTTATAATGGTGGTACTTTGCATGTTTTCTGCATGGGTGGAAACTTGCACATGTCACAAAGCAAATTATATAACAGTTGTTAAAAACTTGTATTTAAATTTATACCTAGATTTGGTGTACCTTGTAATATCAATAGTGACCAGGGAACTCATTTTAACAATTTTCTGACTAGAGAGTTATGTAAGATTTTTAATACAAAGTTGAGTCTTTACTATCCCAACCATCCACAGTCATCTGGATTAGTAGATATGGTCGGGTCTATATCATGTAGTCGAACAGTGACATTTTCAAATGACATATCTTTGAGTCCATATGTTCGAAAATGTAAATGTTCGAGCATGTGAATGTAAATCTCGGAGGTTTCCATTCACTTCAATGTGGTGCGATCTCAGAGTTGGTAGATTTAAGTAGCGGGGGGTGTGGGGGGGGTGCAGAGGGGCTTGCCCCCTGCATAAAACAAGTTTTACATTTTTCCGTTGTGTTTTTATTTTTTTATAGGTAGTCGAGGTTCCATGACTTGAGATATATGTGTTCAAACATAAGTCAGTCAAAGTTACAGCACTTCAACTATGTGATATAGACCCGATATGGTCAACAGGACCCTTAAAAAGAAGATTGCAAAGATTTGTGCTGAAACAAACCTTAAATGGCCAGAAGCACTTTCATTAACATTAATGAGTATAAGGAGTACATTAAATACTACAAGGAGATTGAGCCCCTGGGAGATATTAATAGGGAAACCCATGGCCCTTCCAGCTACTCCCCCTATATCAAATTAAAAATCAACTCTAATAGATGATGTTATATTGTCTTACTGCACAAAATTATTTCATTTCTAGCAGCAGTACCGCAGAACTGTATGAAAAGCTCTTCCTCAACCTCCTGACCAGCCCTGTCACCAACTGTGGCCTGGTGATTGGGTTTATGTTAAAACTTTCCACAAAAAGAACTGTTTGAGTATGAACTGGAAAGGCCCTTTCTAGGTCCTGCTCACAACTTATACTGCCATTCACTGTGCAGGACTATCAAGTGGATATATTCATCACACTGCAAAAAACAACTTGTAATGTGGGGGCGTCAGATGAATCATCTTTGTCACCAAAGAAAGATTGAAGTGTGAAGGATGAACCATCTGCACCAGTAAAGGATTAAAAGAGAAAAACAACTCAGAAACCAGTCCATGAAAATTCAGTGACAACATGTGCTGTTACTTTGTTTTTGTTGCCGTTTCCTTTTATAAACTGATCAAGAGCAAATAGGTTCCTGTTGGTTCTTCGCCAGTATGCTGTAGACTTAAATGTGACAAACTGTTGAGTGTGTTTGCATATACTGCATCATTCTAAGGCAGGGATTCCCATCATTCCAATCCCTGCATCTCAAGTGACATTTAAAACAAAACTTAGTAGCATTAATCTAACTTGGCATAATGTGACTGACTTTTCAAAGGTTGTGTCTCTTCAGCTTATAACCACAAATCATGGAAATACAAGTTATGCCAAAAATGGGACTGTACCAGTAGGAACCAGTAGATGAAATGACACTAGACATAAAACTGTGTTGAACTCTTTATACTTAAAAATCTATGACTGGGGACGTGACATGGGCATAATAGAGAATCATTATGACATTTGCACTGATTGTGCCTCCCTGCGGTTGCCTACAAACTGGTCTGAATGTTGTTTTGTAGGCTATATCGATCCTGCTATTCAACATTTCAAAAACCCTCCAGCCGGCAGACTGAAAAATAAACAAGTAATTTACTAGACAGAGCAAGTAATTTCAGTCTTTATTCCTGGGTATGGAATGCAAAGGACAATGCTCAAAATCATCATGTGTGCTCAAATCTTTCAGAAGGTAGCAAATCATACTTCACATCACATCAGGATGGCAAATCAAAAAATGACTTAAATTTGAACTGTGGTATTACAAAATTGGCTGGCACTCGACATAATGCTAGCTGCCGGGGGGGGGGGTCATGTACCCTAACAGTCATTGTTGCTCCTATATTAGTGACTATCATGATAAACAAGAAAAGTTAGCCAGTTTCATGGAGCAAAGAGCCAAAGATCTGGATAGTACAGCTAAACAGTGGACACTTTTTGGATGGTTGGGTAGTGCATTTGGTAACCTGAGAACTAGTATATTACAAGGTATCATTACAGTAATTGGTATTATTCTTTTACTTGTTTTAATATTTTCTGTTCTAAAGGCTGTGATTACAAAATACTTAATCTTACCTGCATGCACAATTTCTTTTATACATCCATCTAAAAATGAACACATTATTAAAGATAATGAATATTATGATGCTGAAGCATATTTTATCAAATTAAAAAAAATCAAAATATAATTGTGGAAGACACGCATAGTGTCGGAGGGCAGACTGTTAGGGAAGGTTATTAAGTCTCATATTTATTCTTCACAAAATGCATATTACCTTGTAGCTTGTAGTTTCTTCATGAGTCCAAATGTTTAGAATATGTTTATGTTAAAAACAAAATGAAAAGTAGATGCATGATTATGCAAAATATAGTTTCACATAAGTAGTAGCTTTATATTTCAAGTGTATTACAATTGTATCCACTCTGTACTGACATATTTGAAGGAAAAGTAAGTGCTGAAGGAGTTAAGGGATGTTATATCAGGTGTCTGTGGAAACCATTTTAATACACAGTATGCTCAGGCCTTCTCAGGCTGGGGGATGAGTCTTTGCAAGTGTTAGAGAAAAAATGCATCTCTCATGATTATTCTACACAAAATGCATATTAACTTACAATTTCTTCACAAATCTGTTTGATGAATTATTTAATATTTGTTCATGTTAAAAATATGCAGTATAGATGCATAGCTATGAAAACACAAATTCTTATTGTAGTTCTGAGTGTTTCACAACTGCATTCTAATATCAAGCTGCAAGTGTATTAACAGATGACTGAAGGTAAAGAAAATGCTGAAGGGGTTAAGGGATGTTATAAAGACTGGTTTCTGAAAGCAAGAAAGAACACACTGTATGTAAGCTTTGACCTTCCCAGGCTGGAATGGCTAGTTACAAGGAATGTTGGGGAGTTAGAATGTTACTGGTACTGAAATATACAAGGTCAAGACTGATTAACAAGCCAGATGGCTTGTGCTTTCCCAAAACATTATTGTTACAAAAAGACATGACTGTTGAGTGTTCGCATGTACAGTTAATTCAAATGTTAAATCAAGTCCGTGTGTGATTGTGTGAAAGTACCCCTCAGAGTCCCGAAAGGTCAGTTCTGGACACACGCGCTAATGCAATCAATTGGCTGGCTGGGCTGAGCTCTTGATGCAATGAAAGCAAGGTGGGGAAAAGGCTGATCAAAACCTCACATCACACCTGATGATAGAATTCCTATCTACATTCCATCTCTGAATGGTGTGTGGATTGATATAGTTTTTTTCTTTCTCCCAAACTACCAAAGTCTTAATAAACAAAAAAAAAGGAGAGAGAACAATGAACAAAAGAAGATAAAGCAAATGAAGAATGAAAAAAGGAACACCTGCATGTATGTATCATAGTTGAACTTATGATAGGAATAAATTAATTAACTTGACTGGTTTTAAGTAAATGGGTAACAAATGTCAGTATTTTATTCTTGGTATACTAAATCGCTTAAAAGTAAAAAGAGTCAGAATCAAGGGGGTTACAGGATGCTAATAAACAACTGTTGCAAGGGGTAAATGATGTTAGAGCAGCAGCCAGGACCAGTAAGGGATCCTCCCTTTTTGTTTTTTTTTGTGAAAAAAAAAAAAAACCAAGCATACAAAAGAGACCACCCTGCCCCATTTGTACCCATATGGGTGCTTTCAAACAAAGATCTGCTGTTGTTTCCACAGACCTCTTTTTTTTTTTGACAAGATCAGATGTGTGTGCTCTGAACTTAGTTCACTCACCTCCACTAGAACAAGGCACCTGCAGCACCCACAGGTTTTCTTTCTCTCTTTTTCTTTCTTATTCCAACAGGTTTCTTCTTAACACCAACAGGACACTAGTGTTTGACTCACAAGTGCTCACATGATAGGCTAGGACAAGAGGATATTGCCTCTGCAGAAGATATTTTTGGGGAGGGGGCTTATGCTGATTTGCATACTATGTCAAATGAAATAAGAACACAGTTATTTGAAAAGGCTAAAAATAACAAATTTACTCCCACAGAAATGCACTAATAGATAAAATAGATATTGTTAATTACAAAAAAAAGTCAAGTAAGCATGTAGGAAAAATAAAGAAACCCTGCAGATTATATTAGTCAGTCAAAAGCAGTGTGATAAACATTCAAATACCAAACCCCAGACAACAAAAAACCACAAGCTACAGCTGCTTTTGTGCAGGTTTACCAAGCCAATACAAAATCAAATAAAAAAAGTGTTTATAGACTGGCAGGAAAAACTTAAAAAGTCCCTTATGTATGCTGCAAATCACCTCACTATGGCAGGTATAAAAAAACAAAAATAAATCTTGACCCTTTGCAACACTAGGCCAGTATTAAAAGGCCCGATTAAAGAAGGCATTTATTTCTTTGAGTACACTGTGCCAGTAAATCTTCTATAGCTGGGTGGGTGCCATTTACTGTACACCACACATGAGGAGGTGTGTCTCAGATCATCAGAATCAGAGGGGGGAAAGTATTACAATTCTTAACAAAAAAAAAGGAAGCCTTTTGAACTAACTAATGGGTTAAACATGCTAATGCAGAGATATATCAAAATACACAAACCTGTAAAACAAAATTGATATCCACTGAAATCAGATTCAATCTTTGATACTTCAAAAAATATAAATGACTGCTAAAAGTCTTTTCTAATATTCTCTCTGAGTCTCTAAAAAAAATAAAAAAAAAAAAATAGGTATAGGTTTTGCCACAAGGATGCACTGAATTTCTTTCATTATTTGTTCCTCAAATTCTAAAAAAAAAAAAAAGATATATATTTAAAGGATGCGACATTTCTAGGTGGGTCTGTGTTAGTGTAATATGTGAATATTTTACTAATAGCATCTAATTCTTTTCAGCAGTGTTAACAGGAGGATACCCTGCATCTTTCAACTATACTTACAGGAAAAGGACACAAAGTGTCATCAAAAAAACATTACAGCTATGATTACCTCAGGTACGTTATCCTGGTCATTTAATATCTCAGAGTAGGATCTTACAGTAGCTATCCCTCACTCGGAAGCATCTTTATTACTTAAAAAGATATGCTACACCTAAAGAAATCCCAATCCCTCCATGCCACATGCTCCAGGGACCTAAACCTCATTACCACAATAAACAGAATATGCTGAAGGGACAGACTCCTAACCCAGAGACTTCCCATACTCTGGAACAAACGTCCCATTCACGTCAAGCAGAGTACTTCACTGGCCCTCTTTAAGAGAAATCTTGACGAGTGGATGGGCATTAGGAAGTTCACCCCAGGGGTCACTTCAGTGGCCTTGCTTGACTGGGGCACTGGGAACTAACTTTGGGTGGCATGATGCCAGGGAATCTTCTTGGGCTAGGCTTATATAGGCTCCAGGGCCATTAGCCTAGTACACACCTATGAACCTATGAAACTCAACTCCTCTTGACTGTATGTCCAACTAAATATGAATGTGCACTTTTTCTTTTCCTGATTCATCTCTTTCTCTGATACACTGTTCTGTTTTAAATCCTGCATTTTTATTATCTATTGCTGGGGATGGTAAAGAGAATTATTGTGTGTGTGTGTGTGTGACTAACTGTCTGCTTTCTTCTAGAAAGGACTTAAAGGACACTCATATACACAACACCAGATTAAATTTGTGGATGGTGCCTGATCAAGCCGAAGATTTGGTCGAAAAAAATAATATTTTGTTTTAACAAAATATAGTTTTTTTATTTTTTTTGCTGTTAAAAATTTTCATTGCGTGCCCATCAAAAGGGCATAGGTAATTTGGCAGATTATGCCACCAAGCAGAATATAGAATTGTAATATTTCATATGTAATGCTATTGTAAAACTCTAATAATGATGACGTATTTGATTTTGATAAAGTGTCAGTTTTCAAGCTGAAGTGTCAAAGGGAGAAATTCAGAGGTGGCTCAAAGATGGATATATTAAATCCTCTGATGGAATGTGGCGACATCCGGACAGCCGATTGGTGACACCTGACTCCTTGCTACCTTACCTGATAAGGGCATATTTTTTATTAGCCCATACAGGTAAGGCAGCTTTATTTAATCAAATTACCCGCAATTAGTATACCACCCATGTCTCCTTTCTGATTCTTCAGTATGTTAGTAGCTGTGCGATTGTTTAGAATACAATGTCAGCTACCACCACCTTGTGGACCTTTTGTTAATGTACAGATGGACTTTGTCCAGATGACTAAAGTACATAATTTACAATAATGTTCTATTAGTAATCTGTATGTTTTGTAAAAGCTCACCCATGTCATAAAGCAAATTCTGTAATTTTGATGTACCTTGTACTGTCAACAATTCCCTGACCACGGAGCTATGAAAATTTTTTAAAACTGAGTCTTCACTGTCTCAACCATCCACAATCATCTGGACTAGTAGAAAGGATTAATAGGACCCTTTAAAAGAAAATTTTTCTTAAAGATTTGTACTAAACAAAATTTAAATAGTCGGAGACAGTTTGAATTCTACAAGGAAACTGAGACCCTATGAGATATTAATGGGAAGACCCATAGCCCTTCCAGCTGCTCCACCTGTGTCAAATGAAAAGATCAACTCTAATGGATTAAGAAAGAAAATATTAATTTCTTACAGCAGTATCTCTTCCTTCACCACCTGACCAGCCCTGCCACCAACTGCAGCCAGGTGACTGGGTTTATGTAAAAATTTTCCAAAAAAAAGAACTGTTAGAGCCTGAGGTAAAAAGCCTTTTACCTTGTAATCCTCACCACCCTGACTGTGGTTCATTGTGCAAGGCAACCAACCTGAATTCGCTCATACCACTGTAAGAAGACCAGTCATGTGTTCCAGACAAATCATCCTTGCTGGTGTAAGCAGATCAAAGTGTGAAGGACAAATCATCTGCCCAGTGAAACGTATAAGGAGAAAATTCAACTAAAACAGCACCTCATAATGAATCCCATGACAACAGGTACTTTTGCTCTGTTTTTGTTGCTGTTTCCTTTAATAACCTAGTTGAGAGAAAATAGTTTCCTGTTGGTTCTTCGACAATACACTGGAGACTTAAATGTGATAAACTGTTGTGTATGTTCGCATATACCTCAACATTCTAAGGCAGGGATTCCCATTATTCCAATTCCTGCATCACAGGTAACATTTGAGAAAGAACTTAGTGACACTAATCAAACCTGGTGTAATCTGACTAATTTTTAAAGGTTGTTTCTCTTCAGCTTGCCACCACAAATTGTGGACACACATGTTATTCCAGAAATGGGACTGTGCCAGTGGGAATCAGCAAATACAATGACACTAGACATGAAAGTGTGTTGAACTCTTTACAGTCAAGATGCTATGACTGGGGGCATGGCATGGGCATGATAGAGGATTGTTACATTTGTGGTGATCATGCCTACACCTGGTTACCCACAAACTGGTCAGAGTGTTGTTGTGTGGGCTATATTACTCCTGTTTTTCAACATTTAGAGAACCCTCCAGCAGGCAGACTGAGAAATAAGTGGGCAATCCACTGGGTTGAACAAATATTTTCAGTTAACTCTTGGGAATGGAGTGCAAGGGCTAATGCTTGAAATCACCATGCTTTCTTAAATTCTTTAGGAGGAAACTAACTAACCATACTTCATATCACATCACAATAACAAATGGAAAAATGACTGCAATATGAACTGTAGTGTTACAGGACCAATAGGCACTCCATATAATGCCTGATAGAAAAGGGGGGTCATGAGCCCTCATAAAAATCATTGTTGTTCTTATATTACTGACTACCATAATGAGCAGGAAACGCTGGCCAATGTCATGGAGCAGAAGGCCAGATATTTGAACAGTACTTCAAAACCATTAATATCTCATAGTTGGGCAGTGTATTTGGTACCTGGGAACTAGTATATTACAAGGTATAAAAATTGGTATTATTCTTTTAATTGTTTTAATATTTTCTGTTCTAAAAGCTGTAATCACAAAGTCCTTGATTGCACCTGCATGTGAAATGCCGCTTGTACCTAATGAATGAAAACTCAATCACTACAGATGAAGCATATTTATCAAATAAAGGAAAATCAAAATATAATTTTGTATTTTATGACACTAGTAGTGTCAAAGAAGAGAGTCTGTTAGAGAAAAAATGCATCTCTCATGATTATTCTACACAAAATGCATATTAACTTACAATGTCTTCACAAATATGTTTGATAAATGTTCTAATATTTGTTCATGTTAAACATATGTAGTATAGATTCATAGCTATGCAAACAACAAATACTTACTGTAGTTCTGAATGTTTCACAACTGCATTCTAATATCAAGCTGCAAGTTTATTAACAGATGACTGAAGGTAAAGAAAGTGATGAATGGATGTTATAAAGACTGGTTTCTGAAAGCAAGATAGAACACACTGTATGTAAGCTCTAACCTTCCCAGGCTGGAATGGCTAGTTACAAGTAATGTTGGGGAGTTAGAATGTTACTGGTACTGAAATATACAAGGTCAAGACTGATTAACAAGCCAGATGGCTTGTGTTTTTCTAAAACATTATTGTGACCAAAAACATGATTATTGAATGTTCACGTGCAGCACTAAGCGAGAAGCACAAGGGTCTGCAGAAATCTTATTGGTCAAGGTCAGTATTCTGCATGTATGATACTGATAAAAATAAAATAAAAACTGTGTATTTTTACTGCTTGGTGAGACTGATATTTTTTAATTGTGAAGATAGTCTCCCAGCGCTGACATGTGTGGATTTAAATGAAAAGGAAAATGTTTTGCACATCCTAAGAGTTATTCTTGACTCAAGACTAAAGGTAATTAATGCCATTTATGTATATTTTAAACTGCACTTTAACACAAGGATGTCCATGAGATAGTGCATACTGGTCCCAAATGTTAAAAAGTTGCAGGCCAACAAATCTTAAGCACAGGTGTTCTATGTTTTAAAAGGTATATTTGTCGGGTGTTCACTTGAAGCTGTAAGAGAGAATCACGAGGACATAAATATTTAAACATTTTATTATTTGTTAAAAGCTATGTTATATCAACGTTCTGAATGCATGAAACTGATAAGAAAAATATATAAATGAGGTATTTTCCTATATTCTTTATGACTGATTTGAAAATTTAAGTAGACAGTCTCCCAGCGCTCATAATGAAATAAAGAAGTACTTTGCACATCCTGAAGCATTATTTTTGACTCAAGACTAAAAGGTAAAACTCTTTGTAATTTATTTATGAACTTTAACAGAAGTAATGGCACAAATAAGTTTGCAGAATATATCATTAATAATAAAATAAATACAAACAAAAAAGTCTCTTCAAATCATGTAATGAACAATTTTAAGAAAAGTTGGGCACTTTCATCCTTAAACACAATTGACAAGAACTTCACTAGAATGAAAAAACATAATACATAGATGTTAAATACACGAGGATATGTGTCAGGTGATACAACCATGTGATAAACTTAATAAGATCTGTTCAACCTATCATTTAATTCAAATTTTTTGAAATAAATAATTAAGAAACACATAAACAATACAGATATAACTCACAATTAATAAAAGCACATAATACAAATAATCATAACAGATAATAGCAGCTTTTTATGTAACACACTTTTAAGAGAGAAATGATCATTTAAACATGTGGGTTGGTGGCATTAAATGTAATCTGCCCATAAAGCTCCTTATATGAAAGGTCATTCCCCCACCAACCACCTCTAGAGCTTCTATTAACTTTCTTCTTAAAAGAAAAATTAAAACAAAAATCTTATATTTATTACAAACAATATTGTGTCTAAGTGTGTTCTTCAAATCCTTTTTTCTAGTACATAATAATGCTGATACATTCTCTTTCTCAACTGCTTTTACAGTTTACTATTTAATATGTATGACAAAAATACAAATAGCAATATAAACCAATCCAGACGTTTGGCAGTTAAAACATCCACTCCTTATAATAGAGTGTTAACATTTGAAATATTAATTGAGTTGCTGCCAGCAGTTTATGGGCACTGAGGACACAAATTATATGTACACTTTTCCCCATTTTAAGGTATGATCATAAAGATTCATGTCACTCTTCAAAATTCTCTTAATGTTTTTACCAGTTCTGAAAATAAAACTTGGTGTTGCGCCAACTTCTCTAGTAGAATAGCAAAACTTAGAAAATACAGTACCATTATCAATGACTATATTTAACCAAATTAATATTGGATGAAAAAGATAATGCCATAGCCATAGAGAAATTCTTACTATGTTTGTTCTTGAAATACACTTGGAACTGGTCCCATTACTAGATACAATCTGCTCAAATTTAACATAACTAGCATTAAGTACCTTTTCAAAAAAATTGCCAAACAACATAATGGGGTAGTCTATAAGCACCAGAATATCGCTAAGTAATTTAGCTTCCTGCAAAAATTGGTCATCATTTAATATTATTCTTAAAAGTCTAATATATTTCCCCCTCACTAAATGATGTCTCTGCCATTTGGCATGTGAACTAAATAATAAACAAAGGTAACAACTGAAGAAGGTAGTGTTTTTAAAGTACAGAAAATTCTCTTATTCAAATTATCCCCCTCAATGTAAAGCTTTACATTAAGGTTAGAAATTTAATTTTCTGAAAATGCACAAGTACATTTTAAAAAAGCAGTAGCATTTTCCAGATAGAGAAAAAAATGTAAGAAGCTCCAAGTGGCTACTTTGCCATAAAATGAATAAATTATCCAAATATCTAAAATAAAAATCAATATGTTTCTGAAAAGAAGAATTAAACACTTGTTGCCTCTCCCAATAACATATACAAAGGTTTTCAAATACTGGTGCACAAGCTTCCTCCACTGCAACCCCTTTAGCCTGTCTGCCCACAAAGGTGGAAATTCTGTAACGCTTTCTAATTACCAACCTATTGCTATGCTCTCTCCTCTCTCTAAACTTATCAGACACTGTGTTCATAAACAAATCTTGGCTTATCTCACTCAAGAAAACCTAATCATCTCTACCCAGCACAGCTCCCACCCCCACCACAACACCACTACTGCACTTATTTTCTTTACTAACTCCATCTCCCTAGCCAGAGACAATGATAAACTAGTATCCTGCCTCTTCTTAGATCTCTCCAAAGCCTTTGACGCAGTCTCTCACTCCATTCTCCTCTCCAAACTTTCTCAACTCAACTTCTCCCCAGCAACTGTCTCCTGGCTTAAGAGCTACCTCACAGACAGGCAGCAGTCTGTCAAATGGTTTTCTGTTCTATCTCCCTTTCACCCTATCAAAATGAGCATCCCATAAGGCTCAGTTCTAGGCCTCCTTCTCTTTAACATCTTCACAAACCAACTTCACATATCCTGTTCTCAGTCATCTCTCATACAATATGCAGATGGCTCTACTATCATCTCCATTGCTGACAACCCCTCTGACCTGCACACCCTGACACAAACATTGCTCAACCTCACTGAAACATGGCTTACTGTCAAACAACTCATACTTAACCTCAAAAGGTCTTAACTACTTCTCTTCCTCCCTAAATCCCTCTACTGTCTCAAATCTTCCTTTACCATCTCTTACCTTAACAACATTACTGTTACAGCAGATACTCACACTAAGCTCCACAGAGCAATCATAGATGATCAACTTAAATTTGACGTCCATGCACATCACTATTTCAAGAAAACCCACTGAAAGCTAGGCCTACTGTTTAGGAACAAAATATTCCTCATATCCACCTTCCAAATCTCACTTGCCCAAGCTTACTTTCTTCCTAACCTCCAAAATCACACCACTGTCATGCTCTCCAAACACTCAGCTGCTAGAGTGTCCTAACCAACTCTTATTTACTTAACATCTCATCATCCATTCTATCTTAAACAAGCCTTCCTCTTGCCCTAACTTATCCTTTCTTTTCTCCTATATAACCCCATGTGATCCCTCAGAAGCTCAGACCAATGTCTCTTACACATTCACAAATCTAAAAAAAAACATTGGACAAAATCTTTACAGCTACTTTCATGATCTTTCATGGAACAAGTTCCCCTTGTTCCTCAGAATCATTACCCAAGTCCACGAATTCAAGAAAACTCTTAAAAATTACCTAAATAGCACATGGACTTGTCATTGCAATCACCCTACTTGAATCCTTTCCCTCTCTCTTCCACTGCCCTCTCCTCTTTCCTCACCTTCCTTCCTACTCCCCCCTTTTCCTCTAGATATCTTTTCTTTTCTAACTCCCTCAAAAAGGCAATAACAGTCACCTACTTCTCTCCAAGCTCCTTCACCTCCTCACTTATGGAAACATGCTCTATACTACCTGCAACTGCTTTATAATTAATATCCTCACAGTCCATTTCTTATAAATTATATATTGCCACTATCAGCATCAATACTTACTATTTTTGTCCTAGTGTTTCCTTTGCAGATTTCTCTTACCCTTACTATAATGGACATTTGCTGGAATACTTTATTGTATATATTTTTATTGTATTCTACTTCAGTACTGCAATTTTTATTCTTTATTGTTGATTTTACTGTGGAGCTTTTCTCTCAGGGCCTCTGCTGAAAAAGGGCACTAGCTCAGTCGGACTATCCCGGTCAACAAATGTCAAATAAATAAATAAATATTTCACCTTTAAACAAAAAAAGAAGTTACTTTTCAAAAAAGTCCATAAGATGACTGACTATGTTATTATCTTGCAAAGTAAATGATGCCAAAATGTGCAGTCATAAAACCAGATAAGTCCTTATTCATGACAGATAAATGTCAGCTGAAACAAATAAATAATTATAAGTAAGGACAAATGTTCTTGCTTTTTCTAAAAGTCTCATGAATCTTTGAACACATGGAGAAATATCCAGGATAATCGTAAGATAAAAATAAATATGTTTGGCAAAGGGTTCTGTTTCTGAACCTCCTGCAGTGATAATAGGCTATAGTGGTGGATCTATGGTACTTTTATGAACCTTCAGTATCCAGCAGGAAAATGATTGTCTGTGGGACCTGGGTATTTAAGCACCTATGCAGAGGAGGAAAAATGTCCACGAATAAAATACCCTAGGGAAGCCAAGAACAAATGGATGACCAGGTAGGCTGCCTTAATAAAGGTAAGGTGGGATGATGGTGAAGAAGCTGGGCTACCGGTAAAGCCTTGAGAAAGGCTGTGCGTATCCAAGTGCTTGTGGGTGAAGGCTGAGTAAAGCCTTTAGAAAGGCTTTGTATACAGGTCGTAGTTCCGGCTGGTCAGGTCGCCTGGTGAGAGGAACCGCTAGTGTGGCAGCTAGAAATCAAAGATGAAACACACAGATAAAACAGGCAAAACAACATAAATGTGGCTTGGCTAAGGAGCTCTGCTCGCCGTGGTGCAAAAAATCAATGTAGTCAAAGTTCAGATTCTAGAAGGTCGTACTTTATTGAAGTAAAAAGTACCAGAAGTACAATCACCATCGAAGTGTAGTTCCTTAATGGAAAGAGTGATCCTGAGGATTTCCTTTTATAAAAGTACATGGGGGTGTGTCAGTGGGAGCCAATCAAATGTGGGTGAAAAAAAACTTTATTGTGATTGGGCATGACAACTTGGCATCACACCTTACAATCTGATAGGTTAGATACCCTGAGCCAGTTCATACGTGGTAAGTAGAATCACTCTAAACCTGCAATAGTGAAGTTCGGAGATCAGCTAAAATTAGCTAAAAAAATGTAGTTAACTAAGAATAGTCTTGCTGGAAAAAAATCAACCCTTACTGGTAAAATACATTGTTAGGCTACACTTTTCAAAATCTTCGTCAGGATGGTAGACGACCTAAAAGAGCGTAATAAGCAAAGTCGAGCATACTAGAGAAATTAGCAACAACATGTATGTAAAATAACATGTATGTAAAATAAGAAACAGGTTAGAAAACCAAAAAATAAGACCAGAAAATAAGAACCAGGCTAGATATCCAAAAAATTGAAAAATTCTTAGATAATGGATATCAATAGAAACTAATGTATTAAGATATGGAACTGAATGAGGGCTGTTAATTAAAAAAAAAACAATCTTAAAAAGGCACTGATATGTAACCTGAAAAGCTAGAAAGACCCAAAAAAAACAGTAATACTGAACCATTGTAGAAAACATGAAAGACATGAAAGACAAAAAATATATATATATAAATGAACCAGTGACCAAAAACAAATGAGTCCGAATTCGCCAGGGGAAGTATCAGACCATGGGCTGGAGGTAGACTGGTGAGATCAAAACTGGCTGTCACACAAAGGTAACATTTCGTTGGAAAATCTGTTAGAGGTCCAGGTGCAGAAGTTGTGGTATTTCTAACAAATGTTTCCACTTCAATGGGCACTACTATTGCCAGAGCACTGGGATCGCTATGGGAGCGGCTATGGCCCTGAGTTTGGCAAACATGGCACTTAGGAAGTGGGAGCAGGACCACATATATAGTCCCACCTTTTATAACAACATAGCGTGCTGCTTTTATCGATGACATTTTCATGGTTTGGAAGTGTAACCAGGTTGAACTGGAGGAATTCCTCATTTATATCAACAACACCACCGCATTCCTGTGTTTTACCAGCAAACAAAGTACAGAGGAGATCGAATTTCTGGATCTTTACCTGAGGAAGAAACAAGGCTCCACCACATTGACACACAACCTCTATCAAAAACCCACTTGGGTAAACTTTTTTCTGCACGCCACCAGTATGCACCCCTTTAAACAGAAGGTGATCATTATTAAATCCCAAGGGATCCGTATAGCATGAGTCTCCCAGGACCTGACGGATTTCTTGACCAACATTCAAAAGCTACAAATGGACTTTTTAACCCAAGGCTACTCAGAAGGGCTAATCAACAGGATCCTCAACCCCATAATCAGCCAGCGCCAACTTGGTGCCCCTAGGGCTCTAACTGACACCAGGATCCAGACCACCCCAGAAACTGGATTCCAGTTCAACTACATCCTGGACTTCTCTATGGACTACAAATACATCATCCAGATCGTAATGGACAATTGGTCCATCATCACAAATAACAGGTCTTTTGGCCACATTTTTCCAGAGAAACCCTCCTTCACAGCTAGAAAAGGGAGAAGCATTAGGGACTTTCTGGAACACCCCTGCCAAGTTAAACTTGACAACCCTGGTACCTTTGCCTGCAGTAAGCCTCCCTGCCACTACTGTAGACACATGAGCGGTGCCACAGGCTTTTACTGCCCCAATGGCAGGAGACACTACACACCTAATGTCAGAGGCGACTGCAATGTCACAGGAGTGGTTTACAGGGCAGTGTGCACCAAATGCAATGCTTTCTATGTGGGCAAGACGGTCAACTCCCTTAAAACGAGGATAGCAAAACACCTGCATTATTTAAAATACTTGAAAGTGACAAACCAGCTGGCAGTGCATGCTCTCAGGAACCTAGGACACAATACGTTCAAATTTCATGTTCTTGAACACATCCCTAAATCCCCACTAGGTGGGGACCACAACTCGCTGCTTGAGAAGAGGGAACTCGAGTGGCAAATATGTTTGCAGGCAAGGAAAAGACCAGGCCTTAACTATGCAGAATCTTTGACCCCAGTCTTGTATCTCAGAAAGATACAACACCGTATACCACAACCTCTGCGCCTGGACCTCTAACAGATTTTCCAACGAAATGTTACCTTTGTGCGACAGCCAGTTTTGATCTCACCAGTCTACCTCCAGCCCATGGTCTGATACTTCCCCTGATGAATTCAGACTCATTTGTTTTTGGTCACTGGTTCATTTATATATATATATATATATATATATATATATATATATATTTTTTTTTTTTTTTTTTTTTTTCGGGTCTTTCTAGCGTTTCAGGTTACATATCAGTGCCTTTTTGAGATTGTTTTTTTAATTAACAGCCCTCATTCAGTTCCATATCTCAATACATTAGTTTCTATTGATATCCATTATATAAGAATTTTTCACTTTTTTGGATATCTAGCCTGGTTCTTATTTTCTGGTCTTATTTTTTTGTTTTCTAGCCTGTTTCTAATTTTACATACATGTTATTTTACATACATGTTGTTGCTATTTCTCTAGTATGCTCGGCTTTGCTTATTATGCTCTTTTAGGTCATCCACCATCCTGAAGAAGATTTCAAACAGTGTAGCCTAACAATGTATTTTACCAGCAAGGGTTGATTTTTTTTTCCAGCAAGACTATTTTTAGTTAACTACATTTTTTTAGCTAATTTTAGCTAATCTCCGAACTTCACTATTGTAGGTTTAGAGTGATTATACTTACCACGTATGAGCTGGCTCAGGGTATCTAACCTATCAGATTGTAAGGTGTGATGTCAAGTTGTCATAACCAATCACAATAAAGGTTTTTTCACCCACACTTGATTGGCTCCCACTGACACACCCCCAGGTACTCTTATAAAAGGAAATCCTCAGGATCACTCTTTCCATTAAAGAACTATGCTTCGATGGTGATTGTACCTCTGGTACTTTTACTTCAATAAAGTATGACCTTCTAGAATCTGAACTTCAACTACATTGATTTTTTGCTGCCACGGCGAGCAGAGCTCCTTAGCGAGCCACATTAAAGTTGTTTTGCCTGTTTTTTCTGTGTGTTTCATCTTTGATTTATAGCTGCCACACTAACGGTTCCTCTCACCAGGCGACCTGACCGGCTGGAACTATGACCTGTATATGAAGCCTTTCTAAAGGCTTTACTCAGTCTTCAACCACAAGCGCTGGGGTATGCATAGCTTTTCTCAAGGCTTTACCGGTAGCCCAGCTTCTTCACCGACATCCCACCGTACCTTTATTAAGGCAGCCTACCTGGTCGTCCATTTGTTCTTGGCTTTCCTAGGGTATTTTATTCGTGAACCTTCAGTATCCGGAATATCATAAAAATAAATGGGTTATTTGACCATAACATATTCAAAAATGTCATAAAAAATGTGTTTATCCAGCATGAGATCATTTAAATAAAAATCAGTCTTTCTATAAGCCATATCCACTTCATTAATATATGATAACTCATACAAATCATCCTAGTAAAGCAATGATTACAAACATAATCAGTAGAATCCATAATGACAACAATCCCTCTCTTAAGCTGTTTCATGGTTTGATTTTTAACGATCCCTGGAAAAATGTCACGTGAAAGGGGATGGGGGAGTGTAATTTGCTGTAGATTTTCTTGGCTTGTCCCAAGAGTGTCTTCATTGACAGTGTGTAACATGGGCAGGGCAAGGTGGGTGTCATGCAATGGCATTCATAGGTTCATAGATTCGTAGGTAGGTACTAGGCTATTAGCCAAAAAGGTACCCTGGCTTTCGCCACCCAAGAAAATTATTTTCCTGTGCCCCTGTCTAGCAGAGACACAGAAGTGATCCCTGGGGTGAATTTCCTATTTCCCATCCAATCATCAAGATTTTTCTTGAAGAGTGCTAATGAGGAGTGCTGTTTGACATAGATAGGTAGTCTGTTCCAGAGTATGGGAAGTCTCTGGGACAGGAATCTATCCCTCCAGCATGCTCTGTTTATTGTAGTGACAAGATTTAGGACCCTTGAGCATGTAGCTTGGAGGGATTGGGATTTCTTTAAGTGGAGCATGTCCAACAGCTCTGGGTTTGACATAGCTTTGTATGTTAGGCAAAGATCGCCTCTAAGTAGGTGATATGCAACGGAGTAAAGCTGGAGTTTTTTGAGACGGTCTGCATAGGGCATCTGTTTGAGGCCAGTAATCCTCTTTGTGAGGTATTTCTGTGGCCTTTCCAGTTGTTGTAGATGTCTTGTGAGGTACATATCAAAAGGGGTGTTGTACTCTATAATGGGTCTAATAAGTGATGAGTAGAGGGGAATAATGACCTCTTTTTTTCTGGATGAGAAAACTTTTGTGATGAGGTGAGCCAGGTAGAAGGATTTCCTGACCACTGTGGTGATGTGATTATCAAAGGAGAGACTACTGTCCACCTGTGTCCCAAGGTCTCTTATCACACTTTCGGCATTAATTAGACTACCAGTTATGTGGTAGTTCATTGGGTACAGAGTTTTTACCAAAGGGGATGACAATACACTTTTTGGCATTGAGCTTCAGGCCGTGGCTTTGACACCAGGCATCTGTCTCAGTGAGGCCCTTTTGTAGTATGTCCACATCATTAGGAGTTTCAATTATGGCTCTTAGTTTGCAGTCATCTTCAAACTTTTTTAGCCAAAGACCTTCTGTGTTAGCCTGTAATTCAGAGAAGTAGATACCAAACAGGAGAGGACCCAGGACTGAACCCTGTGGTACTCCACTTGTCACTGGCCTGAAGTCGGATTTGCAGCCTGCTACTTTCACAGTGTGGGTTCTGTCTGTGAGCCAGTTGGCAACCCATCTTGTGACATAGGGATTTATACCTAGTTTAGTGAGCTTATCTATAATTCCAGAGTGGGGGATGGTATTGAAAGCCTTGGCGAGATCTAGATAAGCTGTATGAACCACCTTACCCTCATCTATGACTTTGGCGACTGCTTCAAAGAAGTCAATCAGGTTTAGGAGACAAGATCTGCCTTTTACAAACCCAAACTGGGTAGGGTCCAGAGATTGGAGATTACCAATATCTTTGTTTATGAGTTCCATGATGATACGTTCCATGGCCTTGCAGACCAGGCTCATCAGGCTAATGGGGCGGTAGTTCCCAGGGTCCATCATGGCTCCCCCTTTGTGGAGTGGGATAACCATCACGGTGTGCCACTCAGTGGGCACAAAGCCTGAGATGAGGCTATGATTGAACATGGTACTTAGGTAGGGTGCCAGTTCATTCTGTAGTTCATGTAGAACGCAGCCTGGGATAATGTCAGGTCCCAAGGATGCTGTGTTCTTGGCTTTGAAGAGTGTGTTTTTTACCTATGCAGCCATGATTACAGGAACTTTGCATTCTTCCGGTATAGAGATGGGCCCTCTAGAGGGGGGGGGGGGTAAAGTTAGCACTGAACCTATCTGCCAGGATGTTGGCAATATCAGTTGGTTCTGTATATTTAGTGCCATTGTGCTGTAATTCAGAGCAGATCTGAGTGTTGCTTTGTGGTTGTCTTTAGAGTCAGTGGCAATTTTGTTTTCATAACTAGCTTTGGAGGATTTCATGAGGGATCTCAGCTTCTTACTGTGGTTGACCAGGGAGTTCCTCCAGTCATGGAATTTTGCTCTTTTTTGCAACAGTTTCTTTCTTCTGTTGTAGAGTTTGTTTATGGCAGAGGACCACAAGATTTACTTCCTTATTTTGGAGGATAGCATCTTGGTTCTATTAGGGATAGCATGATCCATGCACTCGTGTAAGTGCTTATAAAGTGCATTTGTGTAGGATTCAGCAGTTGTACCTATTGTCCTTCTGCACGGGTGTCATGAAGTTTGTCACTTCTGTCTTAAGAAGTGTGAAGTTGGCTTTGGAGAAGTTTTTTTATGGTGGTTTCCCTAATTGAGGGTGGGGGCAGGATGTGGATGTCTAGGGTGATTAGCTTGTAGTCGGATCTGACCAACGAGGAATTGACCTCTGGTGTGGAACACCGGTTGCCCATGTTGGCAATGACCAGGTCTAGGATATTGCTGCCCCTGGTTGGGGTGTGAATAAGTTGATCCAAGGCGTTGGAATTTATGAATTCCAGAAAATGTTGAGCAAAAGAGTTGATACATGAGTAGTTTTCCCAGTTAATGGTGGAGTAGTTGAAATCACCCATTATTAGGGTGTTGGGTTGTACCCTAATACTTTCCAGTGTATCAAGAAATGAGGAGTGGGAATCCTGGGGCATGGTGGGGGGTCTGTAGCAAGCTACAATTTGGATTGCAGTCTTGCCCAGAGTTAGTTGCACTTGGATAATCTCGGATGAATTATGCTGTGCAACTAGCCTGGAGGTGTGGATATCCTTAATGAATATGGACATGCCTCCACCTTTATTGCTTCATTCTGGGTTAGGTGGCCGAAAGGTGAGGTATGAATTATAGCCTGGTAATGCAGGGTGCTCTCTGGAGCTTTGAACCAGGTCTCTGTCACTGCACAGATGTCAATGTTCCCCATTTTAAGGAATGCCTTGAGTGAGTGCATTCTGAGGTTTAGACTTCTAGCATTGAGTAGCATTACCCTCAGATTTTGCTTGCTTGTACCTGTTACAGTGGTGAATTTGTCATTTGAACCTTGCCTAAAAAGGCACTATAGGGGTGGCAAGAGCCTTAGCCAGTATCCGGAATCACAAGGGTGACAGGTGCAGGCCATCTCTGGCAAAGCATTGTGGTCTGTCGATCATGTCACCCCAGGCAGACAAATACTGGATCCCCTTAGAATGGCACCAGAAGCTTAGTCAATTGTTGAAGTCAATCATTTTGTCCTTGTACTGTGGTATCATTCTGGGTGATGGCAGGATACTACTCAGGGCTAGAGTTATACCTGCCTGGGCTACAAGATCGGAGAGCTCCTCCATGTCTCTTTTCATGTAGTCCAGGGAGGTACATCTCAGGTCATTCACACCAACATGGACAATGACAGTGTCATATTTGTACTTGTTGTGGAGTGACCTGAGTGCGTGCGTTATGTGGCGGATCCTGGCACCTGACAGGCAGCTGACAGTAACTTACTCCTTGTTTAGCCTGGTGAATGGAACATCAGTGTGCCTGACTATAGAGTCACCTATGACCAGAGTGTTGGGTACGTTGTTATGCCTTATGGGCTGTGGTTGAGTGGCATACTGAGTTTGTGGGCTATGTATCATTTGGGTTGTGTTGGGGGGTGGACTTTGCTTGCGTTTCTGCTTTGGAGGTCCCTGATGCTTGGGCAGGTTTTTATTGAGAGCCTCCGCAAATGTAGGTGTGTGTTTTGTGTTTCTATGCGTGTGTTTTGGTTGGTGTAGGTTTTGAGGGACTATGTGATGAGAGTGGTGTGGTGCAAGTGTTTACTTTCTCCTTATGACTGTCTAGTCCAGTCTTGGGTGAAGAGAACTTTGCTTCCAGTTTGGCTATATAAGTGCGTCTCTCAAAGGTTGTAGTGTTGGGTGGTAGGAGGAGAGGGTTGTCTGTGTACATGAGGCAATTGCTGCATTGCCCCAAGATGCCCAGATTCATCAGGTAGACAGGGGAACTTACCGGGAGCTGACCCTTAGACATGCCTGGCTAGGTGCTTATTTATTAAGTACTAAAAACTGCTTTCCACTAGACAAGTGAGGAAAGTTGAGTGCTGTAGTAATTTGCAGCTTATTTAGTGCTTACAACGAGTTCTGAACAAGTGCTGATTTCAAAGAAACAGATTTGAGTGCTGAAACTAGAAAATTGGCTAGTTCTAAGAAACAAAATTAAGCTAGAAGGCTTCCCTCCAACACAGAAAGGCTTGGGGGCTCAGAAACGTACAAACAGTCTAGACCACTTACAGGAAAGGCAGGAAACAAGCTTACATTTTTTTTTCTTCCCCAGATGCTCTCTTTATATACAGTAGGAGTGCCTGAAATCAGAATATGATCTCACTGCACTCAGTTGAGTGAGCAAATGAGATGGGCCCAAAAGGAGTATCCAAACACAATTTTACAAGAGGGGCGGGCAGTTAAATGCACTGGTGGGCCAAATGCATTGGTGGAAAGACACAGTACAGGAGAACATGATTTTGCCCAGTAATCCTAGAGGCCATACATGTGTATTGTTGCGAGCCCCTGACACAAAGATGACATAACATGCTTTAGATATTCCTGTGTTTTGGCAAGGACTTCTTTGCGGGTAAACGCTGCTGTTTGATGTGTGTCAAGTACACACATACAATGTCACACACACCACCTCTAAATGACAGGCATCTATACTGGTGGCATACTCCCTGTTTCTGGGTGAGATTTATCACGGTCATGGTAATACTAGACTTTGTAGAGGGGGAGATGAGATGTAGGGGAGAAGAGGTAACTCACCTGGCAGAGGTGTGGAAGGTCACAGGTGGGGTCTATCAATGGAGTTGCCACTAACTGGCAGTGAGAAGTTCTGGGTATTTCTGTCTGGGGGACATGCCAGGTCTCTCAGTCCCAATGGCAAACTCATCCTTGGACAGGAACTTCACTGAGCACCTCAGGTATCAGGTGATGATGCCCCAGTTGGGTAGCACCTAACATATATATTGCAGTGCAACCTGCCTGACTCAGACTCATACCTCTAATGAGTATGATCATATTGTTATTGCAGACAAGTTTGGACTTCAGCAGCAATATCAGTCTGCACAGGATGTGTAGCCTATAGATTTTGCATGCCACTCTGTTTTATAGCTATATAATCACTTGGATGTGGGTGTTTGAGAAAGATGCATTAATGCACTCTGATAAGTTTATGTGTTTTCACACATGCTTCATTATCAGGGTCCTGTACTCTGAGTACTGAAATGTCTGATATTGAGGGACTGCCAGAGCTCAATGCTGATGGCTACTACAGCCCAACAGAGTCTGGGGTTATTGCAACAGTGTTTGCATTTGTGTAATGTGACAGGCATGTTACCTTCCACTTCCTCAGACAATTCTCCTGTGCCTGTGCAATTCACCTCTCAGTATCAGGATGCCATGAAAGAGCAAGAGTTAGTTTCCTTAATCACAAACTGCACCATCTTTCCTTGTGGCAGATGTGGCCTTGGTTGCTGGCAGCTTGCTTAAGTATGGAGAGGAAAGCAGGTGTCAGTGTACCAGTTGCTGGCAATGCCATGGGTCCTACCCCCCCCTCCTGAGCTGAGTATCTCCATGGCTGCCACACAGTGTCTGTGCTGGGCTGTCACACAGGTTAAGGGAGATGCCACTGCAGCCATAGTAGAACTAATTGGCATGGTACATAGTCTATGTTACAACCTCAAAGAAGTCCTAGACCATTTATGCAACATTTTTGAAAGCCAGCATAGGTAGTCTGTTTGCTGCAGGTGTCTATGTG